>NC_083463.1:15820312-16012812 GCF_030014155.1 Tachysurus vachellii
AAAAAAAAAACAATACATTGAAGTACATCAGATTTTCCAAACAGACATGACACCACATTCCTCTCATCATTAAGTATAGTGTACATGATGTGTAGTGAGCTTTTAGTACACTGCTGAGAGTCGATTTATTAGATAGTGTACAGCTACTGCTACTGCTTGATGTTTTGTTTGTTCTGTCACAACCAGGTCTTAAAAACTAAAGTACTTCCAGTATACTATAGCTTATAGTACACTGGCAAGTTTATAGCTTAGTATATTATGTTTACCGTGGTATTGACCAATTGATCAGTAAATCTAAGATAAATAAATAAAGCAATTACTGTGACATGATTATCATCATAGCTATCTTTTCAAGTTAAGTGTCTATCTAAAAAATTAGATATTTTTGAACAGCCAGGTCCATGTTCCAAAATCCTTCCTCCCTCTTTGTCTCTCTCTCTCTCTCTCATCTCTAAGGCTTTCTCTAATCTGTGTTTTACACAATACCTTGTAAACTTTGCAAAGCAAACATGCTCACATTAATATCAGTGACTGTATTAAATGCATCTATTTACAACTCACTAGCATTAAAAAAAGCCTAAAATAGTCCTGTCAGGAGTGCGATCAAACATATAGCGGTAGGCTAGAAGGCATATTATTCCACATCTGTCACCTGATGCACAGTCTGAAAATATTGCACCAGAGGCCCAAACAATAAAATGAGCAACCCACCAAGATTCTGTCACTGTCTAGTATAAACTTCTTTTTTGGGAAGAGGGGTTTTATTTGGTTTTGATGATATAAAAAGACAAGATTAATTCTCTCTCTCTCTCTCTCTCTCTTTCTCTCTCTCTCTCTCTCTCTCTCTCTCTCTCTCTCACACACACACACACACATACACAGTAGCACTGGACAGTATCTGTGTAGAAGCGTTCTTCATTTTAATTACTACTTTATTTTCTCATTGGTTTCGTTTGGCTTCCCATGTATCAACACACTGAGAAGTCTGCGCATTTTAACTTTTCCTTTGTCTTGCATGAAAATGTTGGTTTGGTGTTTGTTATGAATGAAGTCAGTTACAATCTCCTAGAAGGATATTACATTGGCTACAAAATGGTCTGCACAATTTTTTCTGCGATTATCTGATGATAATTCCTCCTGAATGCATTCTGGTTGTAATACCTTCTTATGGATGACACCACTTCCTACGTAACATGATGCAATGAAAATGTATGACAGAACATGTGAGCTGCTTGTTGTTTTTGGCTGGACTGAATGCAAAATATGTTGCATATGTTGCATAGTAAGGATGTAGTTACAGTACCCTCATTCCTCCAAACCGTATTTCCTTTAGTAAAATAGCAGTATCAGGCATATGATTTATTCTGTCACACCTCACAAATCGAGAAAATAATACACTGGGTATAGACATAATTAATCTAAGTGCCGAAATACCCTAAAACCGTTAACCTCTAGCCTTTGACCTTCACTCATCAGTCATAGCAGTTGTTTCTGTACTGTCAGTATAAGTAACCTTTGCTACATTCTTGTGCCTCTTGCTGGCTGTCTCTCAGAGCCACCTGTCATCTGCTTTAGCTGGGGGAAACACTGATCAGAGCAGAGATCTATGCATGGAGGGAGATGTAGTGAAGCAGCAGTATGATGTTTTCTCCTGCCCTGAAGCTGACCATACATCTGCTTTGGGCAATTTATCAGACATCTGTTCACTTTAAACCAAGCTCACTATCTGCACCACAGAAGCATAAACTCATGGAAAGGAGTCTCTCTCTCTTTCTCTGTCTCTCCTTTTTCCTCTCTTTCTCTCAAGGTTTAAATATACAGAATGATAACTGCCTTTTGGTGTATTTTTGTAAGAAAAAGGACAAAACAAGCAAGTGTTAATGTGCAACAAAATACAGTACAAGAGCTTCTCAAGTTCCAATGTGCAAATGATTTGAATTTGTGTAGTGGAAGAATCTGGGAAAAGTGAAGTGAGGCCACTACATCAAGTAACTTGTTTTTTCAGTGTTTAAAAAAAATCTGTCTATCAGACACCTCATCTGGGTAAAACCAGAATAGTGTGAATACAATCCCCTTGAGGATTGAGGAATGAGACCTTTGCTCAGTACCATCCATGGTAAGCTAGAACATGGACTTAACCAGAGTAATAAACCAAAGTTTGGCATGAATTCAGTTTGTCATTTTGTCGTGAATTAAGTAGAAGTGAGTCAAATTAATAGTCTTTTGTTGATTGAGGACATCATGTGATGAGTCAAGTGACTGATCATTGTAGTTTGCTGTTGGGAAGATGACTCTGGGAAAGAGGAGTTTGTGTTACAAATAGCAATAAATACAGAAAAAACAGTGCAATTGTAACACCGTCTTATAGAAAAAAACTGAAATATTGGATATAGAATAATGGTGCATTTCATTAGCATTTACATTTCATTTTATAGTGCTTGTGTTCCATTTTATAAAGCTGCGTTTTATCCTCATTTTTATTTTACTTATGTTTTTCCTGAGCATGTGTGTCTCTTGACAGTCTGCATGACGTTAAGCACTTTTAAGCATCATCAAGCTCATTACATGCTCATTTTCTTTACATTCTTAATGCTTCCTATGAACATTTCAGTCTTGAAGGAGTGCAACTCAAGAGCTTACTGATTTTTTTTTTTTTTATTTAAACTGTATCTTTGATCATCTCATGTTCTCCCCAGCGATTAACTTCTTTTACTCTTGTCCTTTCTATGTTTGTGCTCATGTGTTCCATGTGTCTGGTGATGTTTCAGACATAAATGATAAAATCAACCTGACAGCTCTGCCCTAGTCGATTCATACACTCATATTCATACAGCTACTCTATCCTCTAATATCTGCAGGCATTCTGTCCATTTATTACAATGTTCTTTACTTACTACTTTCATTCGTTCCACTGCCTTCATTCTAATGACTTTGACATTCTCTCTAAAAAATAGGCACAGTAAAAAAAAAATCTGTTTAAATGATTTAGAATTTTTCTATATCCAGATATTTGCCCTAAGTGAAATCTGATCCTGCCGTGAAAGCTCTTAAAATGTTTTGCCCCATATTGCTTTATGGTGTTTTGTACTAGCATGACTGAACGAACTGGCATGCTGAATTGCTTTAACTTCTGCGCAGATGCAGATCTATCTTTAGCAGATCAGAAAACAGCTCCTCTATGAGTCAGATCCTGACATTGTTTTGTTGCACAGCTGCCTCAATCTCCAGAGATTGTTGTGCCACTTGCTACTGCTTCTGATAATGTTACTCCAAACATAGCCACAATTAGTAGAGCTTGCCATCTGTCAACACACAAGTCCTGCTCAAACCTGTAATCTCCGCAGTTAATGTGTGGTGTATTTCATTTTACAATCCAAGCTTTTCTCCAGATACTTGCTTTACAATAATCCTTTTGCCTCCTTGGCTTGAAATCAAGGAGATCATGTTTCAGATTAGAAGTAAGATGCCAATACTGTTTTTTATACAGTATATAAAAATCAATATGCTTAATGTGGTACTATTATCAAATTAAATTTTTTATCAATTACACTTAATATCTATTAAGTGTTTTAATGATGGGGGGGCACGGTGGCTTAGTGGTTAGCACGTCCGCCTCACACCTCCAGGGTTGGGGGTTCGATTCCCGCCTCCACCTTGTGTGTGTGGAGTTTGCATGTTCTCCCCGTGCCTCGGGGGTTTCCTCCGGGTACTCCGGTTTCCTCCCCGGTCCAAAGACATGCATGTTAGGTTGATTGGCATCTCTGGAAAATTGTCCGTAGTGTGTGATTGCGTGAGTGAATGAGAGTGTGTGTGTGCCCTGCGATGGGTTGGCACTCCATCCAGGGTGTATCCTGCCTTGATGACGATGACGCCTGAGATAGGCACAGGCTCCCCGTGACCCGAGGTAGTTCGGATAAGCGGTAGAAAATGAGTGAGTGAGTGTTTTAATGATGCTAAACTAAGACTACACAAATGGCACTTCCAGAAGCCTATTATATTAAACATTAAAAAAATTATCACTCATAGAAAGTGCTGCGGAAAAACATTTAATTTATTGCCACTGTTCTTTTTAAAGCAGTAATGATGTTTCACACATAGTCGATATGTACAATTTATTGCTATTTGTAAGATTATTAAGTCTAAAAATACATGTAGAATTATGTACAATTGTTCAAAATAAAATATGTACAATTGTACAATTGTTTAAAATAAAATATGGCATGATCAGGGCCATAAAAAAAGTGTAAATAATAATACATTCATATACAACAGTCATTGTATGTTTTACCAGACACCTTCAAATCTAAGTCATCATCTTTCCACCATGTTTCCATTCCTCAGTTTTAAAGTAGTAGATATGGTTATAATATAAAAGGTAAGAAAAAAAACATACACTTATTTGCACAATATATCAAAAACACTGTGTAAATATTGATCATCGTTACAGCTGGTACAGGTCAATAGTACAGCTTTGATTTTACTGGTGTGTGCAGTTAAGGCAGCTTGTTTTCAGTAATCAAAGAGTGTGTATTGATTAGCACTAATTTGCAGGCAAACCTCATTGTTTCTAATTATGTTTTAACATCAGGTGGGAAATCGTTTAATGAGAACATGCCAACAGATTAGAGGGATGAGAGCAAGCTTTGGATTTCTCATTTAGATAAAATTGCATTAGCTGCAGCTACAGTGATTCACCTATGCTGCTAATTCTATAAGGAAGTGAAAAGGAATTACAGTTCAATTCATTTTTTACTATAATTCTATCATGTAGTTTATGGAAAGTGTTTATTGCAACATTAATTGTGTTGCTTAGAGGACAGCATATAAACTGTCTCTTGTTCATGTGTTTGTACCAATACCTGATAACATTCTAGTTCTGAGAAAGTTCTGACAGTAAGTGAGGTATAGGCTACCAAATGCTCCTTCTCTGTTACGTCATCTTCTGAGCTTGTGTAAAAATGAGCATGTGTAAGTTTGCATTACACAATCAGCAAAGGAGCTATTTGTGACTCTAGCTGCTGTGCTCTTTTTATTCTCTCCTCCCAACTGACCTTTCCCTTTGGTGTCAGAAAGAGTCAGTCTGACCAAATCACATCATGTCAAACGCGTTCCCAAAGAGAGCAAGAGCACTTCACTCCAGCACACTGCACTGCATTACACATGCTCCTGTACTAGAGCCTCTAAAAGTGCACTGTTAGTCAGAACGGCTAGGGCACCAAAATATAACCTTTACCTGAACTGTGCAGTGACTCACCAAGCAACATGGTGACTTTGATCAAAAACAAATGTTGAGTAGAGTTAATTACTGGCCTTTGAACCAATAAATTCTACCCCAATTTAGTTTTCCCCCAAATTTAGTCATTTTCATTCTGCCAATCATCCAGTTTTCCCCTACTATACAACAACCTGGCAGGGTGACGGTGCTTTGCACGTTGCATCACAGAGCAATCTGCCCTCTTCCACATTCCAGTGCTCAAAGACACCCACAGCTGGCTTGTATTTCTGTCACTGACAGGGAAGAGCACAACCAAATTTGCTCTCTTAACTGCTGGCTCTCTTGACTCATCAATATTCGAAAGAATCTCCTAATGATTATACATTTAGTTATAAAGCATATCTTAAGTGAATTACTATGAATTACTCATTGAAGCTACAGCCAGACAAAAAGGAAATGTGTGTAATTATTAGAGTGAGATCCTTTGAATTTACAGGGTTTAATCATATGCAGTTTATAAGGTTAATCAGAATTACTTTTTAGCTTCCCAAACATTTTGTTTCAAATAGGGAAGAACATCACTCAAGCAACCAGAAATTACACAATAATTTTATTTTTATCAGCTTACATGGGTCATTTTAGTTATTGACCTTAATCTGTTTTGAATAGCAGCCAGGTAATCAATACTGTTTCTTTTCAGTAAGTCAGCACTCAAGGCATGCCTCAAGTTTAAGGCTAAATCAAGGTGCCACCCAAAATCAAAGCATTGAACACTTGACATTTTACACAGAAAGGTTGCTATTTTGTTTTATCACAGGTCCAATTGACATGGTATGACCTGCCTGTAGGTATCACATTGTGTATTAGCTGAGGACTTATGCTGACCTTTACTGGCATATTTTGAGTGACTTATGTTGCCCAGGATTCTTAACTATTTCAGAGACAGGGTAATTATATAAGAAAGAAGGAACATAAATGGACTGAAACTTTTTGGCTTCTTACCGTAGACAGTTTCATATCACAATATGATCAAAAGTTCTTAACACCGTGACACCTTGGAGTTTTATGGCCAGGATGTTTGATTCCATTAAATATACTTGAAAATATTCTCTCTCTCTCTCTCTCTCTCTCTCTCTCTCTCTCTCTCTCTCTCTCTCTCTCTCCCTGTCTATCGCTCTGTTTTGTATTTTGTGTCTGTGTATGTGTGTAAAGTGTGATTTGTGGATAAGAACACCCATTAAGCTCTTTACCTGCCTCTATCGTGGACTGTGGTTATCAATGTGCCAGTCGGCATGGTACTTCATCATATTAATTGAGCCATTCTGACTGCTCCATTAATATGAACTCTCTCAGACACACACTGAGACACACACTGAGACACACACAAAGCAAGAATTCATCCATTTGTACATCCCTTAATCCATGAATAAATTTTTTTTGGCTTACAATTTAAGTGCTCTAAGCTGTTCTCATGTTGATTGCAGTGTATTGTGAAGTGTCACTGATAATGAAGGTCACATGAGGAAGGAAAAGCTTTATTTGGTAAAACATTTGAACCAGGCTAACCAAGATGAAAAGGTTACTGAAAATGAATGACTGAATCCTTAATTTAGTCATGGAGTTAATTCTGTTTTTTCTTACAATGCTGTTCCAGATTCAACATATTAGTACCTGTAATTCTCAATAGCTGTGTGATTGAACTCCATGTTTAACACTGTGCTGAACCATTCCCTATTACCAGCAGTTCAGCAGCTTGCTAATCTATCCTAAACTAAACTTTGACCTCTGTATTGAGATGCAAGCTCAATGCAGTCTTGTGGTCCGTTCTTAACAGAGATTAGTAATTAAGCCAAAAGAAGATCCATTAACAGCCGTAATGGAGACAGATGTCCAGACACTGCTCAGCCTAATCCAGTGGTGGCAAAGTTAAGTGTTGTAATCATGTTTGATGGAACATGGATGCTCTGTTTGTTTTCTAAGTAAGGCAACCACTATTAACTCTTGCTGGACTAACTAGTCATTTCTTCTGGACATGTGATGTTTAATTGATCAGTTTATCATGACCTGTTCAGATACAAGATCAGTAAAAGACCAGAGAATGGATTTGCCTGAGACTGCAAGGTTTTTTTATTTTAAACTCAAACATAGTAACTTTAATGTCATAAGATATGTACTTACTTACTTACTTAATCATTTTTATTCAGATATTACACCCTCAGTTCTGTGACATTCAGTTTTGTTTTATACTACCTATCCAACCTCACCCCTGGGGGTGAGCGGGTGTGATTTCTAATCAGGAAGGAAACTGTTATCTGCAAAAGTATGGGCTTTGCCCTGGCAACCATCCTGCTCAATACTGCAGCCTACAATCAGTGGCAATTTGTTCCCAGTTTGCAGTTCTCCATCTGTATACAATTGCTTGGAACAAGAAAAGCCAAATGTGAGAGAGTTGCAACATCAAGCTAGGAACAAGATTAGACTATTTAAATATTAGTGTGTGGTTTATTTCACTTGAATAACAAGTATACACTAGCCATGTTACCTGATAAACTTAAAGAATAATAATATAACTATTTCTGTTCTGGTGGATTTTTTGTTAGGACAAATACAGGGTTTCACTAGGGCTATTTACTATTGTTACATACAGTATAATTCTCAGTATAGTGCTGTTCTTTCACAGCTCAAGGGTTTGGGGGTTGATTCTGAGCTGTGGATACTCTCTGTAAAGAGTTTCACTTGGTGACGTGGTCACACCATGTCTACGTGGTTTTTCTTTTCACCACATGCCAGTTGGGGTGCTTGTCTAATCTAAAATTGCTATAAAGTGTATGTGTGGTGGCATTTAATAGACTAGCATCTCAACCAGTGTGTATTCCTGTTTCTGTGCCCAATTTTCCTGGGATAAATCAGCCATGACACTGACCAGGAAGATGAATGAAATGTTTTCAGGCTTACAGCAAAACCCCTGGTTTTCACTGAAAACATTTCATTGGAAAAATAAGAGTGTACAGGAACAACAATCATGATGTCAAATAAACAAAAGCCTGTTTTGGAAAAAAAAACAAAGGAAGAAAATGAATCAGAGTAGGACAATAAAAAACATGACTCTAGTAAAGGTCCAGTGTTGTCAACACCTAGTTGAGCTCCTAATTGGATGGAGTTTATACTCTTGGTCGTGCAGGTGTCAAATGAAAGAAGACAGAGCTGTCAGAATAAAATCCCATGACCTTTTCATGATTTTATTTCCCTCACAATTCAGCAGTAACCTACAGCATGTTCATTGTTACTGTGTTCTTGTGTAATGGTGCAGCATCTTTTAGGCTGTCAAAAGTCAAATGTTTATTTTGAATGAATGGGAAATTGTAAGGGTGATAAAGCTGTTAGCCTTTCTGTTTGAGGAATGGATTTGGTGTTTGAAAATGGATTTTGGATCTTGGTTGTAACCCTGTTTATAAACACCAAATATTTTGTTAGATCGTAAGTTTATTGTATAGTTAAATACACTTTATAACAATTGTTTAATCTATTTTCCAATTAGGCTTCTTACATTCATATTCAGAGCTTGCTGCATGTGTAGCAGTTCCCTATTAGAAGCTACTGACACTGAAGTAATATTATTAATGTTAATAATAATATTAATAATATTAGTAGTAATAGTCGTAAAGGTAATTCGGAAATAATGGTCAAAATTGAAAGTGTCTGTAATTGTCTGAAGTGTTTCCAGAAGACATGTTGGGATCACCTACTGAAGCAGTTGCTGTCCAAAGATGGGACTAAAACCTATAGAGGTGTGAACTAATGCTCACTTCAGAAGTGGACAGGCAAAATACAGTTAGGATCCAAGAACGTGGTGTAGCCAGAAACAGGAGGAAAAGGGCCAGTTTTACAATTGAACTGTTTTACATGTTTGGAGCACTGTGTCTGTCTGTGAAATAACAACCACACTAGAAGAATCAATTTGCTTGTGATTATTGATGGGATAATGGCTGCCGTGATTGTTACATTTGCCATTCTGATTGCTAATTATTATAAAACGTCTCCTCTATTTTGAGCTCTATTTTGTTTCTGGGCTCTCAAGAAAAGACTCTCATACAATTAGTAGATGAACAAAGCTAATACATAACTGACATCTTTGGTTCCTCTATTTCAGTTGTATTCTGGCAGTCTTTACTGGATTTGAGGATTTACTTATACATAGGTGATGTTTGCATTCTTCTGTTGAATGCAAATGGAAATGAGTCTGACTTCAGAGCATATTGGTCAGCATTGGCATCAAAAGCTTTGGATGAGGTTCTTTATATATATATATATATATATATATATATATATATATATATATATATATATATATATATATATATATATAACACTGAAAATGTGAAGAATATGTGAAGAAACACTTTTCTTCACATATACCATCTTCTTACGAAGTAGAGGTTTGCTATCATACAGCATCCATGGAGTAAAGAGGGTTAAGGTCCTTGCTCAAGGGCCCAACAGCAGCAGCTTGTTAGTGTCATGTGTGGATGCACGTACCGAAATGAGTTCCCACTGTGACTTGCAGAGAGAATACTGAAGCATACATCCTCCAGTATGCTAAAGCACAGAGTTCACAAATGAAGATTGAGATACTTTCCGTTGAGAAAGATCCCCAAGCTGGACTCAACTGGCTGTTTTCAGGAGAGAGAGGATGCTGGAATAGCTGGAAAAGAATGCCACGTCTCATGGGAATGCTGTAGACATCACAAGTGTGTCAAACTGAGTGAAAACAATAATGTAATAATAACTTAAGATGAATAGGTCATCAAAAACATTTTGCATAGTTTTTTATTGCAGATGTTCTCGCTGGAAATACATGCTTTGGAAATATATTGAATAGGAATCCAAAGAGGCTGCACACTTAAAAGGACATCCCTGGCCCATTTAATCCAGTCAGAAAACTCCTGTTCCTTCAGTGTAAGCCATTTGACAATTTTATTCTACTATAAGCCTCTAATGTTGTGTTTATATTTTCATAGGATTTTGTGGAATCTATCTATCCCCCAGCCACCCCCCTCTCTCTTTCTGTCTGTCTTTGAGGAAACTAGGGCAACTGAGAGCCTGGGGAGTGACAGGATTAATGCGTTAATTCCTTTCATGAACTATTCAAAAGGCAAAAGGTGCTCTTGTCTATAATCCACAGAGTAGAGCCGCAACCTAAATCAGTTAACCATCACTCTTTCACATTGCGCCTCACCATTGTAATCCACTGCTGATTATGACTATTACTTCACATCAAAGGCAAAAAAATTATGCTTTCAGTTATTATAACAGGAGATTTTTTTGTACATGTTAAGGCTGTGAGAATCATCTAAGTTCTGGTAGCATTGTAGTAGCTGCTTGCTGGTCATGTGACAAGCTCAGGAAAAAACTGTAAAAAAGAAAAAAAAAAAAAAAAAGAAAGAAATACTGCTCTGATGCAATGTGTTTTTTTTTTTTTTTGTTTGTTTTTTTTTTTTTGTTAATTAGAGATGTGTTTGTTTTTTGGCATTAAAAATCCTGATTGCTGCCAGTGTTTAATCAGACAGATTGCTTGTAAATGGCGGCTCCCTTGCCTTCTGTTCACAGTCCAATGGATCAATAGTGAAGAAAGACTTGAGGGCAAAAAGATAGAAAAGGAAACCAAATGGTCTCTCATCATAATAGCAACATCAGTACATGATATATAATTTAAAATTATTTTTAATATGCTTGATTGTCAAGAAAATATAATGCACTTGTGTTGTTATATAAAACAAATGGTGAAACACTATGGATGTGTGTGAGCACAATTTGATAATATTCAATATGACAACAGGACATATGTGAATAATAGTAGCTCAGCAAGAGAGAGAGAGAGAGAGAGAGAGAGAGAGAGAGAGAGAGAGAGAGAGAGAGAGAGCAAATGAGAGGGGGAAGGCAGATTATAAATGAGGGATTTTCACATTTTAAATTTTAGAAGCCTTAATCCAGTGCCTTAAGAAGAGTTTGATATGCTCAAATGCACAATTATAAAGTTTACAGCTTTCTAGCTATCCACTATCTGTTCAGAACAGTTAATGGTAAAAGTGACCTTGCTGTGAAGGAAGCAAGGTTTTGATGAAATGCCTCTGGTCAGTAAATTGGGAAAGCACTGGTCAGTAGAGAGGCAATGGCTTAAATTGTACCCATCAATCATCTTCCCTTTGAATCCAATTCCCCATAGCACCACTATCGTTACTATCCTTCTTTTTCAGACATTTGTATCCGAGTTGTCTGGCTCATGTTCTACATTGTTTTGAAGCATAATTGATTTTCTTTTGTAAACAAGTGTCTCTAATGAAACTTTGTTGACTAATCATAGTGTGTGTGTGTGTGTGTGTGTGTGTGTGTGTGTGTGTGTGTGTGTGTGCATGCATGTGTGTTAATTTATCTCTATTTATCTCTAACAATATGCAATGATGAGAAAATTGTGTGTGTGTGTGTGTGTGTGTGTGTTTATCATATCACTGTTAAGGTCATGAATTCATATTGTGTTTGCATACTTTCTTTTTTTAGATTTCTATACAGTTACATACATTTGTTATATAAAAAACACAAAGTCAAAACTAATTATACAGTGGGGCAAATAAGTATTTGATACACTGCAGATTTCGAGTTTTCCCACTTAGAAAGAATGGAGAGATCTGTCATTTTCATTGTAGGTACACCTCAACTGTGAGAGACAGAATCTAAAAAAATCCAGAAAAACACATTGTATGATTTTTAAATAATTAATTTCAATTTTATTGCATGAAATAAGTATTTGATACAATAGAAAAATAGAACCTAATATTTGTTACAGAATCCAATTACAGAGGTCAGATGTTTCCTGTAGTTCTTGACCAGGTTTGCACATACTGCAGCCTGGATTTTGGCCCACTCCTCCATACAGGTCTCCAGATCTTTCAGGTTTTGGGTCTGTCGCTGGGCAACACAGAGTTTCAGCTCCCTCCATAGATTTTCTATTGGGTTCAGGTCTGGAGAGACTAGGCATTGAAATGCTTCCTACAGAGGCACTCCTTAGTTGCCCTGGCTGTGTGTTTGAGGTCATTGTCATGCTGGAAGACCCAGCTACGACCCATCTTCATTGCTCTTACTGAGGGAAGGTGATTGTTGCCCAAAAATCTCACGATACATGGCCCAATCCATCCTCCCCCTCAATATGGTGCAGTTGTCCTGTCCCGTTTACAGAAAAGCACCCCAAAAGCATGATGTTTCCACCCACATGCTTCACAGTTGGAATGGTGTTCTTGGGATTGACCTCATCCTTCTTCTTCCTCCAAACATGGCGAGTGGACTTTATACCAAAAAGTTCTATTTTGGTCTCATCTGACCACATGACCTTCTCCCATGCCTCCTCTGGATTATCCAGATGGTCTGTGGCAAACTTCAAACTGGCCTGGACATGTTGGCTTGGACATGCTGGCTTGAGCAGGGGGACATTGCGTGCGCTGCAGGATTTTAATCAATAACAGTGTAGTGTGTTACTAAAGGTAACCGTTGAGACTGTGTACCCAGCTCTCTTCAGGTCAGTGACCAGGTTCTCCCATGTAGTTCTTAGGCTAATCCCTCACCTTTCTCAGGATCATTGACACTACAAGAGGCGAGATCTTGCATGGAGCCCCAGTCCAAGGGAGATTAACAGTCATCTTGAATTTCTTGTATGCCTACAACAGTTGTTGCCTTCTCACCAAGCTGTTTGTCTATTGTCCTGTAGCCCATCCCAACCTTGTGCAGGTCTACAAGTTTGTCCCTAGTGTCCTTAGACAGCTCTTTGTTCTTGCCCATAGTGGAGAGGTTGGAGTCTGATTGATTGAGTGCGTGAACATGTGATTTTCTGGATTTTTTTTCTGTCTCTCACAATTGAGGTGTAACTATGATGAAAATGACAGATCTCTCCATTCTTTGGAAGTGGAAAAACTTGGGCAGTGTATCAAATACTTATTTGCCCCACTGTATGTGTAAATTTGAAGTGGATATATGCACTGGAAGCATATTTTAAAAAATGTTTGAACACATATTTCTCCTACTTGTATGCACTAGAAGAAGAAAATGAAGCATGTCTTGGCAAAAGTGCCTGTGGGATATAAATCAATGAACAAAAAAGAGCTAACACTTTCAGATACATTATTACAATAATAATTCTGAAAAGATAAGATATATAATATAGATTATAGCCTAAATTTGGATCCCAGATCATTGCTATTATTCCCTGTGTCGAGAACTATAAGCATGGAGTTGCTGTAATTTAAAGAGAGGTATTTAATTATAGGCCATCGTGTGTTCTGTGAATGTGAAGAAACATAATGTACGAGCGGCTCCAACAGCTTGTGGTGATTTAGCTGCTAATGTTGCACTGTATTAAATGTCATAAATGTGGTTATGTTCTAATAATGACACTTTCCTGTTATGAGCATTGAAAATTAGCAGTGATGTGCTACCGGCTTTTCTCATATCCAGGCAGCAGTAATTGTATTTACATGTGGAACAGAATGTGCAGGTGGGAGTGGTGTTCTAGTTCCAACATCTAGAAAGCAAATTTGCTGTTATACCATCTGACATGGTTAGAACATGTGAAACACTGCACAGACAGTAACCCAAGCTCAAGACTGAAACAGAGACCCTGGAGCTTTGAGGCAGCAATTATCTGCTACATCAAAGAACCACGCTAATTTTGTTTGTGTTTAATTGAATTAAACTTTTACTAATAAGTTAGTCGTGCCAATGTACACAACATATACTTAAAGGGTGGCAAACTCTTTATAACATATCAATCACAATGACACTAGTCAATCATGGGCCTCAGTGAGCTCATGCATGTGGAAGGGGGCGGTTTTCCTCTGAGGGGTTCTCGCCAGCCTGTGATGTAGCATGAGCAGCGGTTTTAAACAAAAGCAGTTTTCTGGCTTCACGTAACTCAAAGGAGGCACACGATAGCTTTTAGTTGCCATGTGATAAGGAAGATAACTGTGATAACTGGTAGAGGGAATTTGCAGAGACTAAATTATAGGGAACAAAAATAAAACTCAATCAGTTAATGTTTACAGTATAGTAATACGTACAGTACAGTTGCTTATAGTACATTACATTTTCTTCAAGTTGCAATTCATTTTTTTTAAAGAAAAGTATATAGAAGCTTGTATAAAGCTTAACAGATTCAGATGTCAGAGGAGAAAATAAAAACCCAGACACAAAAGGGACCACATCCTCTTCTGGGTGACACCAGATAGCGTAAACACGACAAAATCAAAGAGTATTGAAAGAATCTTTATTATAAGCATGTTTTGTCTACATAAAACTGAAAACAGTACATTTTTGCTTCAAATCCCCAGTAATCATGTGAAGTTATCCAGTGCAGTGTGTGTGGGTTTTAAGCATTAAAGGTATTTGGTAGGTGCAAATAATTAGGGTGTCTATATGGACTATCAACAGCATTATAAGAGCTATGCATGTGGGACAATCCTCAGCAGAAGTGAGTATTTTCCAGGAGGGCGGCTGCAAGCAATTGGGCAGAGGAAGTCAACCAAGCAGCAGGAGTAACATGTTTAGCTCTACATAGAGATAGGAAGACTCTGGCAAGTTTAGTTATGAAGGCATAACAAAAAGGGACAAGAAATAAGAACATGCTGATACATAAAGTATCTTATTACTCTGCTGTCACCAAATCTGAGTGAATGCATGAGAGAAAGAATATATTTTTTCAAAATATCCCAGTTTACCAAAACCCTATACGGTATGCTTATGAAACCATCAGAGTTGTCCTGTTACCTAAGAGATATTAACAAGTAGCTTAATTAAAATAGAAAACGGTTAAATTAAATTGCATTAATAAGGCCTACAAAAAAATTAGGAAGTCTTATTTTTGGAGAACTAGACCTGTCATCATCTTTTTTCTCCCACATTAATGTCTGCAGATTGGTCCATAACTTCTATTAGTAATTAGGAATATACCAGGAACCTAATCCATTTTTTTGATTGTGTAATCTCTATCTTTATTTTCTTTTTTCTTTCTTTCTTTTTATATTTTCAGCTATTTCAATACATTTTTGTTAGTATTTATAAGGGATATGACAGAGTTTATATTATCAATATTCTTTACACAATAAGAAATGGTGATGACCTCAGTCTGGATTAAAAATAATATAATGATAAGAGTAATTCATTGATAAAACTTACATTTTATTGCTTCAACTTATTTTTTTTTTTTTTTGCTGTTCCAAATTTTATACCTCATAATCCATTCATATATATATATAAATGCAACCGAAGTTTAAATGCTGAAAAGAAACATGCTCGATGTTGACTAAATATTGGCTCAAACTGATTGTCAGAATCAGAACCAGAATCAGAATCAGATTTATTGGCCAAGTGTGTTGACACACACAAGGAATTTGGTTCCAGCAGTTTGTGACTCTCAAAAGTACAGACATAAATAACACCATACTATTCAAACTACTGCACCAAACCAGATGGTGATGGATGTGCACAAGACAGATTCAATGACTGCAGTGTAGAACAGCATCAACAGCTCCTGTGGCAGACCATACTTTCTAAATTGACATAGAAAGTATATCCTCTGCTGGGCCTTTTTGATGATAGAGTTTATGTTGCACTCCCATTTCAGGTCTTGGGAAATGGTAGTGCCCAGAAACTTGAAGGCCTCCACAGATGACAACAGAATGTAACAGTCGTGTAACAATTACCAGTTGCTATTGTTCCAAACCTTTTAACAGAGGAGCCAAGAAGGGATTTGATAGCAGTATCGGTGCAGGTATATTTTGAAACATGAAACTCTAGCTTGTATTTGTACAATATTACAAATTCGCACATGAATATAAAAACTCTTTTTGTTCTGGCACCCATGTGGTGGAATGAGATTTTTCTGACAGGCTTTACCAACTAAACAAACACAGTCTACACCCCTCTGTTCACACAGTATGTGTGCTACAATTTTTGTGAGAAATCCTCATGTCCTTATCCTTATACACATATTTCTTTACTATTAGCACATTAGTGAAACATTGAGATGAAGAGATGTAAAAGAACTTCAAAAACATGTTTTAAATGGCAATTTGATTACTATTTAATTAAAAGGAAATTACAATCATTCATTTTGCAGGCATATGGGCTCCGTAAATACTGAGTGACTACTGATCACCTAATCTCTCTCTCTCTCTCTCTCTCTCTCTCTCTCTCTCTCTCTCTCTCTCTCTCTCTCTCCACTAGGGGGTTTCAATATCAAGCCTGACTGTGTTTGTTTTTTAAACTATATCTGCTGTGGGTGCTGTAGGACCCCATATCAGGACTGCAGGTTTCTTTTTACATCTCTTTTTACAGTGCCTCTTCAACTATTGTATTCATGTATACTGAGAATATCAGAAGAAAAAATAAAAAGTAAAGCTGAAATCAAAATAAATTTCAATCAGATCCCAAGCGGTGCCACAGCACCATTTTTGCCATATCGTCAGGAGGTCTGAGCTGAAGAGAGCAGAATTGTCTGTGCTCTCTGGGTGGTCAGTTAGAGGATGTTAGCCACTCATGGGTGTATGAGAACATGGTAGCACTTTCCTTCAAGTGTGTTCAGCTGCAATGTGACATTGCACTAGCAGAAGCTTGAAATAAAATGCCTTTGTGTATTCTGAAGGAGGAAGGTGTCAGTCTTTGCCCTTGCCAGTTGGTAACTGTGATAGAAAAAGAACTATCACATGGGTGTGATATAACTCTCATTATATCACAGGTGGGAATTGACCTTGAGTAAAGTTGAGAAGGAACTAAAGACAACGAGTGAATTGGCTGATATAAAGTAATAATATTTTTTCACCTCTGTGTTCCAGCATGTACTATTAAGTGAAAAACTCTCTGACTTAAAGTAAAAAAAAAAAAACACAAAAACAGAGAGACAGAGACAAATGTTTGATGCATTTCAGAAAAATCAACACAGGTTTAAAATGACAAGCTTTTAAGTACACACACAACTTCACACAACAATCGGAAAAAGTTAGGAATGATTAACACATACTTCATACTATGCACTTTGAAATTGACACGAGTCCAACATGAGAATGGCTGTGTGTGAATCTGAAAACATTGGTGCAGACGGATGCCAGTGTGAGTTAGCCTGCTGCTGTAATGTGATTGTAGCAGCAGGTGGGTGTGACTGCATCACTGTGAGCAAATCACTTCAGCTTCATTACTTCTGTTAGAATAAACATGCAGTTGTATCCTACAGCCAAATGTACAATGCTGTATGCTGTAATGTGTTAACGTTTGCAGTTTGTTCTTTTACATCATTTTAATTGTGTCGTCTTTCAATCTCATCCTGCTCTAAAACCCAATAGGAACCATTATCCAAGAGAACGATCCTGCACCATTCTGTGTGTGTGTGTGTGTGTGTGTGTGTGTGTGTGTGTGTGTGTGTACATGTATTCATGTTTGCATTTCTGTATTTATGTGCTATGAGATTCTCATGAAATTATCAGATTTTAACTATAAGATGGCACTAAAGCAAATTAGTGTGTAATTAATGTGTGTAAGCAAATTAATTAGTCTTATATGTAAGGCTTTCTATCAGGCTACTCCTATTGTCACTGACATTTCAGTTCTCTTCTGTTCTCTCCATCTTTGTATTTCTTGCATTCCCCTTTAAGATGTGCCTTACCATACAACACTAAATAAAGACAAGTGGAAACTGAAATGACATTTAATGTGTTCACATTAAAAGGCTAATCAGGCAAATGAAGTCATTTTGCTTAATAATCATTTGTCCTTTCTATCTTTCTATGTAATCTCCTCTGTTCTATCCGATATGAACATTCAAACAAGAGAGAGATTCCGCTCCTAATCTCTCTCTCTCTCTCTCTCTCTCTCTCTCTCTCTCTCTCTCTCTCTGTGTGTGTGTGTGTTTGTGTGTGTGTGTGAGAGAGAGAGAGAGAGAGAGAGAAACTTGATTGGATGCACGTGGCCCTTACTCTCCTGACTGTAAATTAAGATTGGTTACTCTATCTGTAGCAAACAGTAAGTAGTCTCTGCACACTACCATCAGTGCCAACGTGATTCATTTATTCTGCTCATTATGTCCTCCTTATTATTTTAAATCAATGGCCTTATTAAGTTTCTGGTATGATTTATATGATCATTCGTCTCTCTCTCTCTCTCTCTCTCTCTCTCTCTCTCTCTCTCTCTCTCTCTCTCTCTCTCTCTCTTCTTTCTTTCTCTCTTTCTCTCTTTCTCACACACACAACACACACATTGGATACTATGTATGATAGTTATGCGGATCTGTTTTAACTACCACGAGTACACAAACGTTTTCATGTTCATCTTCTTCTCTGTGTCTCTGTGTGTGTGTGTTGTTTGAATAATGCATCAATGCAGAAAACTCTAGCTAGTTTGAATTATGACAAATATGAATGAAGCTGGTTTAAAACAATTGTTTTCTAAAAATTGATAGTATGATCTTCAATACGAATGTGATCTCCCTCTCTCTCCCTCTCTCTATTTCTCACTGTTTGTGAAAGCCTATGACTAATATATTCCACTTCAAATTTCTATTTTCTCTTTTACAATTTACATTTTGCAAGCTGCAAACTACAGAAGAAAAGGTGCTCAAACGAGGAGGTCCACGCCCAGTTAGATTAGCATTGGCTTGTTCATCCAATTTAGAGAGAACAGCATCACTGAGGGTTTCCCAATTCAAATGATAATGATACTAATGTGTATATTCATTCATTTATTTATTTATTTATTTATACACTTGGTTGGATTAGCCTTTGACAATGCACCTCAATAAACATACAGCCTTCATTACTCAGACCCACATGCGGTTTTCAGATCTCTTAAGACAGTTCACACTGCACATTCTTTTGTTTTATGACTTTAGGATTCTTGTTTTATCCACAAGAGTTTAGCTCATCTGCTTTTGATCTTTTTTCAAACTTCACAGACTGCACTATATCCTTTAGGAGACATTTTACATAGACAAAGCAATTTAAAAACCTAGCTCTCATTAGAAATGATGAAATATTATTCTGCTCAACTATTTCCAGACATACAGTAGCTAAAATAAGACATCACATGAATAAGATGGTGGATAGAGTGACATTTAGAGAGAAAGCTTTTGTCACTGGAGACCTGTGTCCTTTCCAAATATTAACAATTCACCAGGGTTTAAAAGGAAAGCAGTCAAATTTTGATTTTTAAGACTGATGAAATTACTAATGAAGCAATTTGTGTTTCTACAGGAAACTGAGCGTTTGTTTGGTCCCTGCCACCTGTGTGATGAATTCCAAATGTAAGTACAGTAGGTGATCTCTGTAACAGGACGTATTTTGTGTTACGTCAGATACTTTCTTTTGTTTGTTGTTGTTTAAGAGAGACTTGAGGGTTTCAGATCACACACCCTTAAACTGGCCAACACCAATAAACACACATGTCCACAGCAATGAAGCCTGTGCATTACGCTCAGTGTTGCCATGGAAACAGCTTGTCCTGTGGTGACACGTTTGACAGGCATCCATTAGAGGATTATTGACAATAACTTGGTCTCAAATACTTCAAATACTGTATATATATATATATATATATGTATATATAAATTAACATTAATGAAGTTTTTACCCTTATATATAGGGGTAACAACTTCGATTACTTCTCTCCACTTGCTCAAACACAGCTTTATTTAAATTATTTGCATTTGCATGCAATAATTGTATAGTATTGCTCTCATTGTAGTTTTATACCTATTTGTCACAAATCAGAATCAGAATCAGACACAGAAAGATCTTTATTGCCAAGTATGTTTTCACATACTGTATATGCTTGTTTGTTTGCATAAGCACATTTTTTATCTTAAATTTTCATATAGTCATCAAACTTCAGTTCAGATTCCCGATTCAGTGTCCAGGTTTTCAGATGAAGCTATTATAGTTTCCTGTAGTGCAAATACAGAATCACACAATAAAGATGATAAAAATACAGAAGACACACCTCATGTGATTCTAATGCTTAAGGCTCACGGTGGATAAAAGGACATCATTCTAATCCTCATCTCTGCCTTGTTGAAAGAAGAGGGAATGCACAAGGGGGTGAATTGGGCTGAGAGCGATTTTTCATGAGATAAACAAATGCAGATTCTTTCTTTTAAAAAGTAAAGAATTTTATTAGTAACAACTCACTTCAAGGGTGGAAATGTAAATGCCATACCTACGTTGTGGTCTAGTGGCATTGTAAAGTATGTTATTCAGCTTCATTGGAGAATTTAAGCTTTATTTTAAGGACAGTTTATATCTCTTTATATCACAGCTCACAAGTTTGATCATAATCTGGTTTTTGAAGTAGCCCTTGTACATACTCTCCTTCTTCTAATACTACCACTTTAACACAAAGATTAGCTGATTATTTGAATCAGGTGTAAAGCAAAAATTTAAATATTAACTTGTGTCTTGACATGTACTCCAGGAACCTGTGATTCAAATAATCTTCTTTAGTTGTAATTTTTAATATCTATCCATTCATCCATCCATTTATTTTCACTTATCTGGGTCTGGGTCAAGGGGGCACGGTGGCTTAGTTTTCTCCGGTCCAAAGACATGCATGTTAGGTTGATTGGCATCTCTGGAAAATTGTCCCTAGTGTGTGATTGCGTGAGTGAATGAGAGTGTGTGTGTGCCCTGCGATGGGTTGGCACTCTGTCCAGGGTGTATCCTGCCTTGATGCCCGATGACGCCTGAGATAGGCACAGGCTCCCCGTGACCCGAGGTAGTTCGGATAAGCGGTAGAAGATGAATGAATGAATGAATGAATGGGTCTGGGTCAAAGGGGCTTCAGTCTAAGCAGAGATGCCCAGACCTTCCGCTCCCTAGCCAACTCCACCAGCTCCTCTGCAGGGATATCCAGATTCTCCCAGATCAGATGAGAAATATAATCTCTCCATCTAGTCCTTGATCTGCCTTTGGTCAGCCAAGGGTGTATATCTGAATGCAACACACAACTACGTACACACAACTATGTACACACAACTGACTGAAGTGTGTGACTCAGACATTAGAAGACAGTGGGTATCATCTCTGCTACTGCTGTGCCCAGTCTGCAATACAGCCTTTTCACCTCCTGGTTATTTTAAGTCAAACACTTGCTCAGTGTGTTTCGTACACTCTTAGATTTAGGAGGAAAAAAAGTTACAAAGAGAAAAAACATCACAACAAAGAGCTATAATGGGAACGGGGAGAGTTTAGACAGTGAGTAAAATTAGAGCTGTGAAAATAGAGCATAAACAGCCCCACCCAAAGCAGAATATAATTAGGGCAAGGTTAGTTTGAGCATCTCTCTCTCTCTCTCTCTCTCTCTCTCTCTCTCTCTCTCTCTCTCTCTCTTTCTCTCTCTCTCGCTCTCTCTCTCCCTCCCTTGCTCTCATTCACTCTCACTCACTCTCACTCACAGATTTGATAATCTTCACACTGTGAACATATGGATGCTGAGTGTTTCCTTCTGTTCTGTCCTTGTGTATCATCTTTCTTTCCTGTCACATTCCCATCATGTCTTTTTATCTCCCTTTTATGTTTATTATAGATGTTCAAGCCTCTCTGTCCATTACACACACATACACAAAATTTAACACCATTCAGTTTGTGTACATACCAACATATGCATATACATTACTCATACACACTCAGAATGAGTTTGGTGAGATATAGCAATATCCCAGTCAGTATTTCCTGCTCTAAGCTGCATTACTATCCAGGCAACATAGAGAAAATAAGGATGAGGATCTTCAGTCTAATAACACACATAACAGAACAAGCGTGATCCGGAGGAAGACATTCTGACTCAAAACTGCTCTCACACAACAGACTCTGCCCCATTACACAGGAGTATGTGTGTTGAACATGGTAAAATTAAAAACATATTTTACATTTGTTCTTAAAAAAAGAAATAAATTGTAAAAATAGTCAGTGAGATCATTTCGGTTATGTTTCCAGTTTGGATATTGTCTCTATTTTGGTAGATAATGTCTTTTGCTTGCTCATGGAGCATGTAGCAGTACTTTCTGCTTAGTTGTCTTTCTTTGTGGTTATGGAGTTACACAGGGTGTGTGTGTGTTTGTGTGTGTGTGTGTGTGTGTGTGTGTGTGCGCGTGCGCACATGCATTGTGTATATGCATTGCCCCTTGGCACCCCCTGCTGTTTGGAAAAAGAAAAAAAAAGACAGCTGAACTCTTTCTCTGTAAAAAACCAACTGAAGTTTGGGAGAAAGAACAATCCTGAAAATTCTCATACATCCACATTACTTTCCTAGATATAAACTTACATATATCCATTCTGACAAACCACCTCACTCTCCTCCTGACTCAAGTACATTGTCGTTCTAGTGTTGTGTGTTTTCAGACATTTCAAAGCATTTATCATCCTGTTACTAGTATGGAGTTTTAGAACATTTCTGGTTGGAAACTCTAACGGTTTCCTTATTATTTATGTCCATAGTACTTTCCAAAGCATAGTTAAACCCATGGGCTGTTCAGCATTTCAGATACATGTAGGTGTGTTGTGCTTTGGGTATGTTTATATGTGTGATCTTTGGTTAAGTATAGATGGTTGGTTTTATGAGCTTTGTTTCATGCATGGAAATTCAGCATACATCTATGTTTATGGGAGGCAGAAGGAAATTATAGAACCAATGAAGAGTCGAAACTTCTTCGATTGTAGGTTTGTGCCAGGTGTTTTGGTCTCTTAAGAAAGACCATGTACATCAGACAGGTGGTATAGCTGAGACTATGATACAAATGTGAAATTAAAATTACAATTTAAACAAAAAAAGACACATCCAACTACAGGTGAAACAAACATGCATGTGGAACAGCCCAACAACTGAAAATCATCAAACCACCATCCAAGGGTTAGGACAGGGAAGGACTATATATACACATGCAGGCAAGTAATGCATAATACTACTAATGAAAAGCTGGAGTAACTATAGACCTACAGGTGACAGGGTGGCACTCTGACCAAACCAGGAAATGACTAAGATTGGTAGGGAAACTGTGACAAGAACTATGTAAACCATAACCTAAGCTCAGGATCAAACCAGGCACATTATCCACACAAAAACACACCGTGTTTAATGAGAAAAATCATACAGAATATTTATGGGTGTAAAATGCATACATACAATCAATGGTGGCATATACATTGAAAAATTAGATATTTATGGTTAAACAGAAAAATAGAATGAACAAAGATTACAGTAGAGTTCTGACAACACAGATTAAGGAAAGCAATAGTGGGTCTGAGCAATTTACTATTTATAAAACTATTTTAAAAAGTGGGATAGGGAAAGATGCTTTATAATTCAAACTGTGTGTCCTCAGAGGATTACATCTATCTTGTTGGCATATCCTGGGTAAGTCATCTTACTCAGTGTGCATGGGTTTCAGTAGAGATTGCACTGTGGTGACATGGCATTAGCCATGGTGTCAGTTGAGGTGACTGGTTTGGAGTTTGCAGAGACAGCCTTATACCACAGTGCATACACATTACAGCAGCTGTCATGGCAAAGGTCATGCTGTGGCATTAGTCAAGACAGATTTGCTAGAGATCGCTGGAAAAGAGACAAGGTCTACAATTTTCAGTGGAGATTGCACAAATGTTTCAGAAACTGCTCCTGAGTTCTAATCCAGTGAAAACAGAGACAAACTGGGATCAGTCTCATATCATCCACAAGCAGTCGAGAACAAAACTCTGAGGTTGATTGGAGATCCAGGTGAATGCAAGTCATTTACATAACATGCAATTTGATGTGGCAGATTCACATTTATACAATGAAGAGCAAAGGAGCAGTTTCCCTGCATTTTCACGGTCAGAGACTGCTGATTCGTCTGTTGTTTCTTGGTGTTCCAGTTGGCTGAAAAATTTTGATTGCAGGTTTATATAAAGGTCTGGCAGACAAGGTGTCAAAGTTCTGAAAATTTATTTTACGGCTAGCGCTTCACTATGTGGGCAAAGGTTTGTGGACATCAAACACATATGTCCTTGTTGAACATCAATTCTCGTTGACATAGTCCTCTTTGCTGTTTTAATAACCACTGTTCTTCTGGGAAGGTTTTTTGCTAGATTTCAGCGCATGGCTGTTGCATTGAGCCCATTTAACCACAAGAGCATTAAGGATTGCTGTTTGGTGAGGAAGGCTGTTTCTTGGTCTTAATGATAACTATATCATCATAGACATTTTTAGAGAAGCTTTAGCACTGGTCTATAGTTTCAATAAGGTTTATTTAAGTGTGGCTTTTTGATGTGTTTTTATGTCTTTCATTAGTTATAAAGTCATTCAAGTTTGTTGAAGTCTGGCCCCTGAGTTACACTGATATGTTTTGATTGTGTTTAGGTGCATGTCCTTGTGAGTAAGTATGGAATTTTGCATGTGTTTAGCTATTTAATGTGGGAACGTGCTATTTGATTCCCACACTCAAATAGAGTAGGAAGACATTGGAGTAGTTGGAGCTCTGGAGTGAAAATATACCAACTGACATTGAGTTCAAGAATGAAGAGTGTAAACAACTCTGTGAGGCTTTGAAGGCTTGTGACTACCCAGACTGTGCCTTTGTCAAAATAGCAACGAGGTCAGGTTGGAACTTCAAACCGACAGGCGGAAGAAAGAGACTCAGCCGTTTCCAGAGGATTTTCAATAGATAACATATTCTTGTGTACTTCAGAGACAAAAACTTGTACACCAAAAACAATGAGCTGAATGGAAAAACAACTTCATATTTTTAAAGGTTTAATGGATTTAACTACATTGTGTGTGGGTGACTGGTTAGTATTAGGGACAGTGTCGTTCCATTACTGAAGACTTTAACAGATAGTGACTGCTTGGGAATCAAGTCCAAAAAATACAGTCTGTACACCTGGAGCTTTACCTAACTCTCTCTGTCACACTCACTCTCTCGAACACACCATGCACGTGTATTTTGGTAGGGACCAAAAATAGTAACATCTGACATTTTTTTATCTTGTTTCCTTTGTTTAATGTACAAAATGTGAAAGTAAAAAAATAAAGGCATAGGGTTAAAATGTAGACTCAGCATTTATTAGTTGGAATAATAATTATATCAGGAGAGACCCTCACAAGCATTGTGTGTGTGTGTGTGTGTGTGAGAGAGAGAGAGAGAGAGAGAGAGAGAGAGAGAGAGAGAGAGAGAGAGAGAGAGAGAGAGAGAGAGAGAGAAAGAGAGAGAAAGAGAGAGAGAGAGAGAGTTTCTCAGGAGGTATGTATGTCTACTGTATTAGGTTAATTTAATTTTGAATTTTTTGATGCCAGATTAAATTTTACATGGATTTCATTTAATTGAATTTAATGTTTCACTTGAACTAAAATGCTTTGGTTTTTTTTTTCATTTTCACTTTTCCTTAGAGCTCCTCTTTCTTTTCTCTTCTACATTTCTGAAGCTGTGTGTACTCAAAAGGATTGTGTACATCAACTATTGATGATATCCTCATATCCTTTTCCTGTAAGACATCATCTGCTTGTATCTGTCAGCTACTCATTGCCCTATTTCAGGTTTCTGCTGTTTTTTCATTGATACTTCTGTGGTATCTTGTTTTGCCCTCTCTCTTCTTTGTCTCACTTTCTTTCTGTCTTGCAAATGCAATCTCTATATCTATATACTGACATGGTGTGAAGAATTCCTTTTTTCTTTTTAAATAACAGATAAGTGACCATAGTAGTCAACATCTTCATCTAACTGCTGCACACAAATTACTACATTGTAGTGTTATCGTGGGTGTTCTGATGCCAGTGAATGTTATGCTGGAGCAAATGAATGGTTCCTTTCTCTATCTGGCATGTTCTAACATGCCAAGTAGGCAATAGAAGGCCACAGACAGTCTGGGCACACAATATTTGGTAGCCGTTTCCTCCTACTATTGGCTGTAGATCAAGAGGAAGCCATACAACATGCTTTAAGCTATCTTCATGGCTTTGACGCAAGAAGAATGTGTGCTTAACTAAAAAAGACAGCTGTACTTTGTGTCTCTACGAGGCAGGTGTCTGCTAGTCAGTGTCCTAATAAAAAAAGGTGGCGAGGTTGTTTATTGCTTAGGGTGAAATTACCAGCTGCGTAAGATACCCTCTTCTCCAACAGGCCCATTCACTCCCATTATGAAACAACTTAACTGAAAAAGCTTTTCTACAATCTTCTTATTGTCCTGTTTACAAAAATCATTTTTATCTGTGTCGTGTGTGTGCACGCACATATCTAGATAAAGTGCCAAAGTTTACCCTAACAGATGGTTTAGTACAAATGATGCTCATTTTGATAAACAAATCAAATGTCTTCTCAAAAAATTATGTGTGTCTGTGTATGCAGGTGTTTTTATATGTTTGTATCATTTTGATATGTGATCTCATTCTACTTACAGTGCTCTGCTAACCTGCTGATATTAGTTCATGTCAGTTCACCAGTGTCCAAAATAGTATTGCCTGAATACCAAATTTGAACAAATCCATTAATCACTAAATTAAATGTGTTTCTAGTCCTAAAAGAAATGTAGTATGCAATGCTACACTTTTTGTTATTATTTCAAAGTTCATTTCCCACTACACATGCTCAGAAATTAGCTTCATTTTCACAGAAGAGCTCACAAGGCATCTCATAAGAGATACACAGTTTAACACAGGTTAAGCTGAAGGGAAGAAGCTTTGTCAATTTTACTGAAATTGTGATTTACCTTATAAGCGGCAGTGAGTTCTACAAACTGCATCTTTAATATGGTTCTGCTGATAACAGCAGTATGAGACCTTTTGACACAGTTTTTCCTCTCTGTTCCCCTTACCTCATTTGTCTCCAGGACATCTCCTCCAGGGTGTGTCTCTCTCCCTGGTGGAGCCATGCTGCTACTTTAGGGGTCTTTTGGGGGGGTTGCCACGTCACATCATGAAAGGCTACACCCCCCACCGCACACATCACATCACTGACTGTGACCCTCCGCACTCGCCCTCCCGCCTAGATCCAATGTACCCACCCTCAGCAAGTTCCACCCTCTCGCGTCAACCCTACATTGTCCCTTCTTCCACCATGGATCACTATGGAGCCCTGGAGCCCCATCATTTCTCCAATTCACCAAGCTCAGGTGGTCTTCCCCCAGACTGCCTGATGCCCCTCAGCAACCAGCTGTCAACCAACAGCACTTTCCCACGTATCCATTACAACTCCCATTTTGAGCAGAGTGACTTCTCACCTCCAGATGGAGACAACATCAGGGGCATCAGCACAGGCACACTTGGTACCTCTATGTCCGTAGGCATGGGAATGAACATGGGGCTTGGAGCAGGACGCACAACCATGATCACCAGTGGATCTGCTACTATATCAGGTCAGGTCAGGAGAGGTACAGTACATTAATTTCAGATTAAATGCCTGTGCGTACATAATTAATCTAGGTCTTTATATAGTTGATACATAGCTATCGATACTGTTGATTTACGAAAGGGATTTTTGTAGAATATAGCTGTGGAGCAAATTAAATTGGCAGGATTTTTTTGTCTATTCGATTTCCCTACAGCTGTTATGTGTGATCCATAAAGCTAGCTTGCTTCTTTCTGATGATTTTGATAAGGTATTCTATAAATAGTCAGAGCATGACACAAATGACACAGTGTTAATTTAATTTATAGGTGACCCGTGTTAATTACAGGTTAGCATAGAACAATTGTTGACAATCAGCACAACTAGCATAATCATACATAATCTCCAAACAGTCTAGACCAAGATTTGGTCATTTTCATGCAGGATGCTTTCCCTTTTCACATGTAAAAATAATCCTTTTTCAAGGTTATAAACAATATAATGAAACGAGAAAACATAAACTGTGGCATGCATTAAGTTAGTTGCATGAAACAAAAAAGGTGAGCTAACAAATTAACAGATTTGGGTCTTAGCTGAACAACATTTTTCCATACGTATTCCACAAAACCTTTTGAATTTTGCTAACTTTTCCATTTCTGACAATAATCAATAATATTATATAATATACTGCTGTGCAAGAATGAGGATTAACAGCCTTAGCAGTCAGCTAAAACATGTATTAAACTCTTCTTTCTCTTTGCATCTAGGTGCAGGGAAGATGAACCGGTTACCAGCGAACCTCTTGGATCAATTTGAAAAGCAGTTGCCAGGGCAGAGGGATGGATTCAGCACCTTACAATTTCACCGTAGCACAGCTCTGGAAACAACTAAACAACAGCAGCAGCGCACCGATAGCCCAGGAAAGATCCGTTATCTGGTTCACTCTGTGCAGAAACTCTTCGCCAAATCACAGTCACTAGAAAGCTCGGCTATGAAGGGTAACATGAATGGGCGATCAGGAAGCAGTGCCAATGAGGACAAACACCACCGGCGCAGCAAAAGCAAAGACCGGGCCAAGAGTGAGAGCACTGCAAAACGGCGTCCACGCTCGAACATGTCTGGCTACTGGAGCTCGGATGACCTGGACAGTGACATCATTAACTACAGGAGCCCTGTGGCAATGATGACTCTGGGTCGTCAGAGCTCTGCATCAGGGTCAGCACTGGAAAGCCAAGTGAATTCAAAGTACTTAATGCAAGGCTACAACACCATTAGTGAGCACACACTAAAAACCTCAAAGAGCAGCAATGACATGAAACACCAGGGCCTCCTTGCACTACCAGGCCCTGGGGGAGGAGGAGGAGGAGGAGGAGGAGGAGGAAGAATGGCAGTTGTGGAAGGGAATTATGGGAAGGGTGGACAATGGTCCACACTCACACTGGGGCCAAGTAGACAGTTGTGCCAGAAGGGCTCAGCCACACTGGATCGCACTCTGCTCAAGTCCAAGTCATGCCAGCAGGAGCTGGCCTGCCATTATCTCCAGGTGCGAGGCAGGGTGAGTCTGGGGGTATAGTGAATCTTTCAGATTGTTCACTGATGCTGAGATGTTTTGTTGATTAAACATTACAGAACCAGCTAGGACCTTTTTGCTAACATATCACAAACAAGATAACAACAAAAAGCTAGTTTTTGGGGGGATTTTTTTTTTTTTTCTCAGAAAAGGTTAACATTATGTCTTAGTAATGAAGCTTTCAATGGTTCTTTGCATTTATTTAAAGAATCAAGTAAACCACACACTGAACAAATCAAACAAAACTATACATATACTAGAAGTACACATACTGCTTACATACAGCTGAAACCGTACAGTAATGTCTTGTTATAACCTGAACTTAATTTCAGGTTCTGTCTTGCCAACAGTATTTATATGTATTATGTTCAACCTGTGAACTGCATTTAGATGCCCTCTACAGGAGAATGGAGTGGAACTATTGGTCGAGCTGAGATTCCATGCAGACGGATGCGCAGTGGTAGCTACGTAAAGGCTATGGGGGACCTGGAGGACAGCGATGACTCAGACAGCAGCTTGAAACCCTCACCAAAAACTGCTGCGCGCAGACAGAGCTACCTGCGTGCCACACAGCAGTCCCTCAGTGACCAGTTCCCTTCCAGAAAGTAAGTGGGCATTATGCCATTACCATAAATACACCCAATCACACACACACATTCAAGCTGTGCCTACTCATGTGATAGATTTAGCTCAGCTAGCTTCCCCTCTTTTTATCTCCCACACTTTCCAATAAACAGAAAACTGAGTAAAAGAAGTGTGATGATTGCAGGATTATTACACCTCTTTTTTGTCGATGTTAATAAAATACACATTTTCAGGTTTATCACAATGCAGAAATATGAATGCTGTGTTTAGGAACATGGTTACACCTCACTGAACAGGCCAAGAAGATATAAACTCAGAAAATCATATTCTTGATCACATCAATCTATTGATTGATGTGATCAAGAATATGATTGATCACATCAATCACATATGAAATGGTGGAGATGAAATTTCACCTCTGCCTGTATAAATAAAATCAATATCAAGAAAACAATACAGTCCAGAAATAGCAGAAAAGCAATAAAGTCTGAGAAGTCTAACAGCCATCCTGCAGCTTTTCAGTACTTTTTGTGAGAAACTCTTGAAGTCACTGGGGAGTCATCGATCTTCTGAGTAGCTGTGGGATTCCTGTAAGAGATTGTCAAGAAATTGTCTGTACTTTAGTGTCTGCCAATGCTGACCCATGTCATTCCTGACTGAAGAATTATAATGAATTGCTTTCTGACATCCTAAATACAGCTAACATTTGAGCAATTAAGAAATTGAAAGCCTACATTAAAAGAGAGGGCTTGGTCTTGCTTTTTTGTTCCTAAACCTAAGCTTTAGGTGACTTATTTGGCTTATTTGTTTGTTTGTTTTTCTGTCTGTGTTCAGAGTTATAAGTAAAAACACTCAACACTACAATTAGCAACCTGCAGAACAAGCTTTAAAGCTAGTCATAGGCTTTAAAACTGACCAGTGTAGTGCAGAGCTTTAATTTTTCTATTAGCATATCTCCCTCTCCAAGAAATCCTATCTAACCCAGTTTATCCCTTTACATGTTCAGAATTCTTTCCCCCTCACTTGGTACACCATACCTTCCTCCTTATCCGTAACCTCTGTTACCCTCTTGCCCTCCTCACAATTAAATGCCTTCTCTCCCAGCCGTCCGCTGGACTACTCGATGCTGCAGGGGGATCTGGAGGCCCTATGGTCTCCACTCCATAGCATTGCCACTCTGCAGCAGATCGGACGCTCCGTAAGGTCAGTGCAGTGAAGAGAAGCAGGTCAGCTGCAGCTCCTCACACAGCACACCGGGGGGAGCTGCTTTACCATAGACTTCAGCCCTGCAGTTCATCCAGGGTCTACATTCATCTCAGAATATGAGTACACAGTAACAGTGCTGCGATACAAGCTAATGCATTTTCTGTCTCAAAGATCCGATATCAGATTCTACCAAGCCTGAGTGCTCAGTACTCCTTGTATGAGATGATTAATGACTATGGCTCTGGATTCTACAACTCTTGAGTGGCTTTCTCTAGTTAATCGATCTGCAGTTAGGTAGACATGTAAAAATTTTTATGCTTTTACTGTCAAAACTCAGGGAAGCAAAATGGGGAAAGCCTGTTCAGAGTTTGTGGACATTGCTCAACCTCACCCTAGATGTCCTTTCTGGATAAATCATAAGAATGGTCATTTTCACTCTAGTTGGATTCGTCCTTTGTTTTTAATTCAGGGGTTTGCAATCTTATCCGCAAAGGGCCAGTGTGGGTGCAGGTTTTCATTCCAATCAATGCAGGAGCCACACCTGAGTCTACCTGGTGATCTTAGCTTTCAATATATATAATGGCTTCTGCTTGATTTTTATAAAAACCTGCACCCACACCAGCCCTATCAGGATAAGATCGTACTCCCCTGGTTTAATGTGATTGTTACCATTAAACATTACCATCACCATTTAATTAATTGTTACCATTGTTACGACTTTCTAAAGCAACTCACATTTATTCAGAGTAGATGAGGGTTAACGGATTAACAATAGCAGCTTGACAGTTCTGGGATCAAACTGCTGAGTGGCCACTACAACTGACACATCATGTTTGTCATAGACTGATGAATTGTAATGAATAAATCAGTGAATAGAAAACCTTTTTAAAGGATTTATATTACAGCATTGTTGAACTGGACAGTCAGACGGTGTTGATTAATTTTCTATTATAGCACAGATCAGACAGCGAATCCAGCTGCAAGAATATATATTAATGCCATTACAGATTAAATCAGATAACCGCCTCTCTCTTAAGGAGATGTTTATTTAACATTTATCAGAGAAGTCTTGGGTGTCAGATTCTTTTGATTCTGGTTTCTCAATAACACAACATGCTGCATTTTGTCTTCAAACTTCAAGATGGAGAAAAAAAATACAGTGAACAGGTAAAAGCTGTGTCCTTTATTAATAAACCGATACTTTTAAACATGTTAAATAAGTGGAATAAAACACTTCAGGACCTCCTGTTATGGGAAAATAATCTTCATGGTGGCAAGAGTAACTCTGCTTCATGTCTGCAAAGCCTACCAAGACATGGCTGTCCACCTAAACTGACAGGCCGTGCAAGGAGAGCATTAATCAGAGAAGCAGCCAAGAGGCCCATGGTAACTCTGGAGGAGCTGCAGGGATCCAAAGCTCAGGTGGGATAATCTGTCTACAGGACAACTATTAGTCGTGCACTCCACAAATCTGATCTTTATGGAAGAGTGGCAAGAAGAAAGCCATTGTTGAAAGAAAGCCATAGGAAATCCCGTTTGCAGTTTGCGACACAGCAAGCATGTGGAAGAAGGTGCTCTGGTCAGATGAGACCAAAATTGAACAAAATTCAAAACATTATGTGTGGCGGAAACCTAACACTGCACATCACCCTGAACACACCATCCCCACCGTAAAACATGGTGGTGGCAGCATCATGTTGTGGGGATGCTTTTCTTCAGAAGGGACAGGGAAGCTGGTTGGAGTTGATGGGAAGACGGATGGAGCCAGATATAGGGCAATCTTAGATGAAAACCTGTTAGAGTCTGCAAAAGATTTGAGACTGGGATGGAGGTTCACCTTCCAGCAAGACAATGACCCTAAACATACAGCCAGAGCTACAATGGAGTGGTTTAGATCAAAGCATATTCATGTGTTAGAATGGTCCAGACCTGAACCCAATTGAGAATCTGTGGCGAGACTTGAAAATTGCTGTTCACAGACGCTCGCCGTCCAATCTGACTGAGCTTGAGAAATTTTGCAAAGAAGAATGGGCAAAAAATTTCACTCTCTAGATGTGCAAAGCTGGTAAAGACATACCCCAAAAGACTTGCAGCTGTAATTGCAGCAAAAGGTGGTTCTACAAAGTATTGACTCAGTGGGTTAGGGGTATCAGTAAAGGGGGCTGAATACAAATGCACACCACACTTTTGAGATATTTATTTGTAAAAAAAAATTTGGACACCACTTATCATTTTCCTTCCACTTCACAATTATGTGCCACTGTGTGTTTGTCTATCACATAAAATCATAATAAAATACATTTTTGTTTGTGGTTGTAACGTGTCAAAATGTTAAAAAGTTCAGTGGGTATGAATACTTTTGCAAGGCACTGTAAATGCAGAACCCAAACTTGTATGCCATATTTTTGTCTACATCAGCTTTACAAAGCTTTTTCTTCATGGCTTAACTTATTCCATTTGCTTTGTATTTATAAACGCACATTGGAAGGCTAGAGTAACATCAGGAAATAGTCACTGTTACATAGGCAAATTCAAATATATTCTCTTCTGTTTTGCTCCTCTCTTCTCAGTTGTCTTCCATCTCTGCGAGAATTCTCTGGGAATCGCAGTGTGGATAATTTGGACTGTATTGGAGGTTCTGTAAGCTCATCATTCCCACGCTGGGATGATGACGACTTCAGTCAGGGCTGCAGCACACTTGGACGCAACAGCTGCATCAGCCAGGTCAGAAGTCCACTGTATGTTTTGCATGAGTGTGTGATATCATAGCCCGTGCAGATCTTTAGAAATAATCATATCTTGACAAGTTGACAAGTGTACGCATTTATAATTTCATAACAGTTTTAGAAACATGGTCCAATGCCTAAGTGGCTGTGAAAAGCATGAGATTAGCCTCTGAGTCATTTCCACCCTGTCTCACTCGTATCCCAACTGACAAATGATCAATTAAAGAAGCGTGGATTAATGAATAAAGACCACCAGAATGAATTGGCTTTGGCTATTAATGCTACTGCTTGAGTGGTGTTGACAGGATCCTATTCATGCAAAATGAAAAAAAAAATCACTGTGACTATTAATAGAAATATATGATGCTCAGTTACTGCAGAAAATTAGCCTCAGCATTGATATTCATTCATTTTCTACCGCTTATCCGAACTACCTTGGGTCACGGGGAGCCTGTGCCTATCTCAGGCGTCATCGGGCATCAAGGCAGGATACACCCTGGACGGAGTGCCAACCCATCGCAGGGCACACACACACACACTCGGGACAATTTTCCAGAGATGCCAATCAACCTACCATGCATGTCTTTGGACCGGGGGAGGAAACCCCCAAGGCACGGGGAGAACATGCAAACTCCACACACACAAGGTGGAGGCGGGAATCGAACCCCGACCCTGGAGGTGTGAGGCAAACGTGCTAACCACTAAGCCACCATGCCCCCAGCATTGATATTATGTCAATGAATTCCTCTTTTCTTTACTCTTAAGAGCTTGTTTTATTTAGTCTGCCAGAGGGATAAAAAATATTTAAATACTTGCATCCAAGCTATTTTACTGATAATTACTTTGAAGTGTCTGTAAACTTCACTTCAACTTTATTTAATAAAGTATTTTTAATTAAATAGAAAAAAATAATTAAAAGTTAAGGAGTAAGCCAGACATATACTGAGCATTCCCCACCTTCTCCCACTATTAAGACTTGAGTTTAGTTGCGACAGCACAGACTTAAATACATATACTTACATATATTAACTGTGAACCTTCCTCTGTACTGATAACACCCCACAAGGTCACTTTGTCTCTTCAGATGCGGGATTCAGAGTTGAACCAACGCTATGGAGAAGACTCCTGTTCAGAATCTGTGTTCGGAGAGATGCACGCACTCACACGCTCTCACTCACGGGCAGAGGACCCTGATTTGCCCACCTGCTTCCGTTCCCGAAGCCATAGTTACCTACGCGCCATCCAAGCTGGCTGCTCCCAAGATGATGACACAGCATCACTTGATTCAGATTCACCACCACCCACTGCTACAACTGTACGCACTTACAGCACCAGCACCGGTGAGCATCGAAGGGGTGTGTGTTAGCCTAGTGGTTAAGGTGTTGAGCTATCAATCAGAAGGTTGTGAGTTCGATCCCAAGTCCACCAAGCTGACGCTGTTGGGCCCCTGAGCAAGGCCTTTAACCCGCAATTGCTCATTTGTATAAAAGAAATTTAGATAATGTAAGTCGCTCTGGATAAAGGTGTCTGCCACATGCTGGATCATACAATTATCAGGTCATATGACTGCAAATCTTTCTCTAGGAGCTTTGTTTCCTTTGTTTCCTAGTAATGAGCATCACAAGATTAGTGGATTCTGTGAGATCTATGAAAGTGCCTTTTCTGGCAGTCTATACGATTAGGAAAATATCTGAGCACAAGTGATGTGTGAAATTCAGTCCTGATGCCAATATTCAGTATCGAATCAGTACATCCCTGATTTAATTATATAAGAGCTGAACCGCTCTTTTAACACTTTAGTCAACATTCTCACAATATCTCACGCTGAGACAGAGAGATATAAGAAGAGATGGAGGGACACAAGGAAAAGAAACGAGGAGGTGCGGTTTAGAAAATGAGAAGCATCGCTGTCTTCATTCACTATTTGCGTCAGACATGGGCGGGAGTCTAGAGATATTACCACGCTATTGCGTGACAGGCTTTTAAGGCACCAGGAACCAATCACATCCTCGGGTTTCCTTGACCGACAGCTTAGTTATCCAATGACACGCATCTTCTCCGACCAATTCTCCAATGGCCAATGGGAGAGGCGTTTCTCACAATCCTTTCTTTCCGCGACGTGGACCACGATACTGACCGTCTTACGGCGAATACAATTTAACCCGTTTTTATAAAAAAAAAACACCCTGAGGTGTTTAGAAAATGTTATTTTAGCGTGACCCGGGAAGCGTGGATTCGAGTGGAGGTTTATTCGTTTGAAACACGGATGCGCTGATCTCCAGATACGTGATGGGTGTTAAATAGGTGACTACACTTCTACATCTCCTACTGTTTTGTTATATTATGGCGGTCTGATGTAGGGTTTGTATCCCTGTGTAATTTGTCAGCTGTTTAAGTTTCTGTTTCCTGAGCGTTGCGCCGGAAAGGTTCTTACAGTAACGGATGCTTTTCTGTAGCAGCCGCCTACCTGCCAGTGTCTCAGCTCAGTCTGAGGTAAACCAGAGCTCACACCCAGGTCTGAACCACTGACAACAGGGAATGAAATTAATCCATCGGCAAGCCGGGTTTTGTCATGACACGGTACACCAGCACGGTGTGGTTTAGTTGATCTGTTCGTTATGTTTATTATCTAGCTTTGTATGAGTTATTATTCCTGTCAGAATTCGACCGTTGGGCTGTTCGTCAGAGCACGTGCGCGCGCCTCGAGCTCAACGGGGTGGTGTCAGTCAGCCACGCAGCGGCCACGCCCACTGTCCCACAACAAAAAGCCCCGCCCCTCTGTCCCACAACTAAAAGCCCCGCCCACTTCCTACACACCCGAAGGGACTGTCCGAAACTCCTCCGAGTCTGATCGCTCTCCCGAGGTCTCTGTTACATTCACTGTTAAACTCCACTTCTGGCTTTATTCCATAATCTTTGTGTCCATAGAGCAAGTGGGTGAGTATCCCATTAAACTCATTTGTATATGTGTCTCTAAATTCTGGATTCTGGTCTGTCAGAAGTGTGTTGATTAACGTCTATAACTTTTATTTTATTATTTTATTCATGCGTTTCATTTTACAGGGACTTAAATATAAGCCGAAGGCGCCACATAATCTATAAACTTAAAATATACAGATTTACAGACACAAAAATGTGCTAATTAGGAAAGAGAAATGTATCATTGATAGCAAGATATATTTATTTATTAACAAAATAAAGGTATATCTCAGCTTTCATCAGTTTGTAACTATAAGACAGGACAAAAGGGTTGTGTTTTTTTTTTTTATTATTATTATTATTATTATTAATAACTTTGAGAGAGACTGGAGAACGTTTATAGCTGGAATAATGTGAGCGAAAATAACTTGTCATGTGTATGTTCATAATATTACCTGTAGCTAGAAGCGATTAAAAACCATGACAAACAAAACAAAAACAAAAGTGCTGTGGTGTAAGAATTTTAGTATCTACAGTAATATATAATCAACAGGAACGAGGAAATAGTAATAGGCCACACTCACAATTACCCATCATGGATTGTTTTTCTGTGCTTGTTCCCAAAACTAACCTTACTTATGAGTTAAATATCGTATGTATCTAAGATACTGAACATATGAGGCTTGACCGTTCGTTCAGACGAGGAGACGTTAATCTCAGTAGGTTTGGGTTACATCACAGTAAGAGTCAAATCTGTGTGTGAACATTTGAAAGTAAAATATCCTTCAGATTTTATATTGCTGTGCTATAAAGTATAAAAGATTGATAAGTGTCAGTATGAAAGCTATATATTTGTGTACATCATAGCAGCCAGTTGTTTATGCAAACAGTCCGCCCTGCTTTTACAATCAGAGGAACTCTGTATAGTATGGATTTCCTCACATAGCGTTCGCTGTACAGTGTCACAGAAACCTTGTTTTGTTTACTAGATTTGTGTCTGTTATTTTAAAAAAGCAGAATACATGGGGTTTAGAAAGATTTGCTCCGGTATTAACATGCCAGAGACACAACAAAAGAAACCTACAGATGACTTAAAAACATTACAGCTTCTCACATGACAATCACTTATTTCATCCCTGGCACCTGATCTTAAAAGCACTGCTGCAGGGCGCTGAACATGTTACAGCCTTTCAATACAAGATTTTTCATTATATTTTACATGTTGTTTTCTTTGGGGTTCTAAAAGCAGTTGTGGTGTGGTAGTGAAGGATATCTCATAATGTTTTGGGATGTCTGAACACCATCTCACTATTTTCTCACAAGCATGATTTACACTGGGTCTGTGCTCTTGCAACACAAAGATAAAGCTGTTTAGTTATTGAGTAACTTCTTCATCTACACACCTGTGTGTCTGGACCAAGGTTAGGTTTGTCATTGTCTGAAAGTTTAAAGAGATTCAGAGATTTTTAAGTCTGGCTTTCAACCAACTTTTTGTGGTGTTTTAAGTGTTCAGTGCATCTATTACTAACGTGCGTTAATTTGAGACTACTTTGATATTTGTAAGCAATTACTGACCATATGCATTTTTATTATTTAAACTTGACCATTATATATAAAATCAAAAATTGAACATAGACAATGGAGAGTTTAGTGAGAACAGGTTGAGCTTCCTTTCATGACATTACTCTCTTGTCATCTGATACTGTGGTAATTGTTTTAACCAAAATATTTCATGCAAACATACCGAGACGAATGCACATACTGTAAAACCTGTTTTTACAATCTGAACATTTGCTGTAAAGAAAAGTAAAAGATTTCATATCTGTAGCAGTCGGCACTTCATAAACGTCTGGCCCTAATGTTGAAAGTAGGAAAAGTGACCAAACAAGATTGGCTTGTTATTGCTGATACATGAAGACAAATCTCTCAATTCTTTTTATTTATTGTCATTTTCCATTTTGTAGCATCTACCACACAAAGCCTTTTTTTTTTAAAATATTTCACATATGCTATGGATGTTTTTACATTTGCACCATACAGTGATAAACATGACTATCTTCATCAGTGTAAACATGCAGAAATTTAGAAGAACTGTGGGGGGAAAACTGAATAATATCTTTAATAACATGTGATGTTTTTGGTAAGATCATAAACACTTTGTCTTTCGAGTATGGTGTTTGTGCGTGTGCACGCGTGTGTGTGTGGTTCAGAGATTTGATTATTTTTCCCTCATCATCTTTACACAAAGAATCTAATCAACCCAGACATTTTTTAGTGACCGTGGCATTTTCAAACAAAGTTTACTTGCCTGTTAGCATAAATTAATGGTGGTAAAAATGTCCATCTGACTACACTGTAAATTAGCATTTAATTAGTATTCATCTTTGTTACAGATTTTCTGAGCAGATGGTGCGCTTGAAGGTTCTGGAGGGTTTTTTTTTTTTTTTTTTTACCAGGCAGGGGTGCGAATATGGCAGTGTGCCAATGTGTATTTTGGCCATCGGCTTGTGGGCAGAGTGAGTTGGCAAGTCATGCACTGCCTTAACTGTTGGGAGCATATTGTAGAGGAGAGAAAGAGACATGTAAAAACCTTAACATGGATCATAACAAGGGATGGGCTATGGGAAAAATAATTGTGATAGCACGGGCGGATCTTGTGTTTACCAAGTTATCACTGTGCAGCAACCTTTTAGCTCGCGTACATCATTTAACATTAATAGAGTAACGAGACGCTGACGGAGCATTTACTGGCGGATGTTCTTCTGGCCCTGGGTAAGAGATGATATTCCGAGCTTCATAACTGTGTTTTGCCTTTATGCCTGAGTGCAGGAAAGACTCAAAGAGAATGCAGAAGTGGGCCTATTTTTGTGCATCTTCATTACACATGCGTTATAATCCAAAAGTGTCTATGAAATTCAAGTATGAAGATTTTATTCAGGAGTTAAAAATTTTCAGTTTTACATTTAGATGTTTATAGAACTAGATAATTTTGCACAAATAAAACAGTGAATCCTGTTCATTACTAAGAATGAATCCTTTATGAACAGGATATTCTGATCAGTAACCTAATCCAAGTGCACAGACTTTTACTCTCCGTTAAATGCCTGTGGATTACTGATTGTCACCATGAACATGAAAAGTAATCACGTTTCACCTCCCTGTTCTCTTAAACAATCCCCAGCTATAAGCAAATAAATGCACAGTCTTTCATTGAGAATTCTATTGTGTATACAGTATTGTACTAAATATTATGCTGTTAAGAAAAGACGCCAGAGAAGTACAGTAAAAGAAGTACGCCAAAGAAGTACAGTAAACAACTAAAACAATAAAAATCACACATCTTTTCACATAGAACTGTCTAATTAGAAGGCCACTCATATTCACTTGTGTTATTCACAGCTAAGGAAATTATAGCATAGTCATTTCACTTAACTGCATTTTCTGGGGTGGTGGAAGGAAACCGGAGAACCCAGAAGAACCACATGGAAACGTGAAACTGCACGCAGACACTAAGCCGAGCTCAGAATTGAACCAACGACCCTGGAGCTGTGAGGCAGAAATAGTATTCATTACAACAGTACACTTTTTTTTTTACATAATTAAAAGCGGTAGTATATTCAGACGTGTATACAGGCTTGACAACCTTACAGAGACTTACTCGGTAGAGCTGCCTTCTATGCACACCCTTGATTTTAATGGTACTTCCGCGTAGATAATATGTGGTTCAGTGTGTTATTGGCATCACAGATCCTCAGCCATGTTTAGCCTGGCTGATGATAATGATTAGGCCTCCATCTGCTTAATTGCATGGCACATAATAAAAGCTCTGGCAACAAAATCGGTTCTTGTATCAGAAATGGGAGGATTTTTTCATTCAGAATTTCAGCTGTCTTCAAGAAGGCAGTAATTGGTTGCATCTAAGCCTGGTTTCTGTTTGCTGCTCAAGTTTTAAAATTGCTGTATGTACAAGGCACTTCAGGAGGCATGCATTATTTAGACTTACATTTCAGACTTGGACGCAAGGATGTTGCGCATTGAATTCATAAATATGCAGTGTGCTGCAATCACACTTTAGTGTAGCTCTTCCTGTAGTAAATAACACTTGTCTCTCAATCCCTTATGTCAATAAACATGTGAGATGTTATTAGCTGGCTCTGGAGAGGTTGGGCTTGATTAGTGGGTGTTAATGTGGTTTCCTGTGCATCCTCGTTTCCTGGAGGCCTAATTCATACAGAACTCCACTTCCATGCTATATTTGGTTAACCTAGGCACCTAAGATGTTTTGGTTTCCGTCAAGTCTGTCAAAGATGCCAGATTTAGCCTGTTGCTGAGGTCTTGTGGAGGAGTTATTTAGAAGACGTGACACTGAGCGGGGCCTGGAGCATCATGTCGGTATGCAGACAGTAAACCAAGTCATCCCTCTCTTTTTCTTTCTACTTCAAGAACTCGTTCCTTTCAGACAGTCATAAATTACATAATATTGACACCCATTACTTTAGTGATGATGCATAATATCCTGAATAGCTGTATATACGTATGTACACTCATGTCTGAATGTGTAACCGAGTCACCACAAACAGCAGTTCCTGTCTTCCCGGGAGCTGTGAGTCAGGAGATCTACTGTATGCTGTGCAGTTCAGCAGCTCGAGTCCAATCCATAGTTACATGTTGCAGCCATGAAATAACAGGAAAGGATGAGAAGAGTTCACTCTGAGCCAAGTTTGGATGAAGGAAGATCATGGAATCATCTGGGTTCATATTGATCTGACTGCTTGTGACTGTCTGGTTATGGCCAGCTCTCTGTGCAAGAAACCACTTTAATATTTGCTGTGGTCAAGTTAGAGCTGCTCAAGTCATCCTATTTTTATCTTTCGATCAATTTTTGGCTTTCAGGAGATTAATCGCAATCAATTGGGACCTTATCTAAGTTTAGCTTATTGTGTCTGTGGAATGTTTTATCTCCATCTGGGAACCAAATATCCTATTTCATGAAGTTTAACCTTGAGGTGGCATTTGGCTTCATTTTTTACTTAAACAATACATATTCAAATTTAAAAATCCAAAGAAGGTTTTCTGAGGTTAAGATTAGGAGTAGATATAGGCATACAATTTTTAACAATAGTAACATTTAAATGAAGTCCCTACATTAGACAGACACTCCATGTGCGGTGAATTCTTTCGTTTTGAACGTAGTGTTAACACATGGGGGGGGTTTAAGGTGTTAAGTTCTGCTGCATATTAACAGCATGACTGCTAAATTCCTTTGTGCAGTCTCATCACTGAGGCTACTGTCAGCAAAGCTGTCAACAAATCCTAGTGATGCTTGAGTGAGAGTTTGTGTGTGAGAGTAAGTTACGAACATGCACATGGGCATTTAGCACCTTTAGTTTTAGTTTTTAGTTAGTAATCAGCGTCACTCCAATCATCTGACGTAATTTCATCCTTAGTAATGTAGTTGTACTGAAATCGCTGCTAACCATGCTGTTATTCATGTTTATTCCATGTTTTCAGCATTTTTTTCTAAAGCCAAATCTGTAAAAATAAATAAATAAATGTTTTAGTGTCCTGTATGCAGAGACGGCTGAATCCCACAGCATATGTTTTCTGAACTGTTCCAGCTTTGAGTCTGTAAACTGATAGGTCAGTAATTTGTGGCTTTGTACATGAACTGTAGTTAGCTGGAATCCAGTATTGTTCAGCCACAGGGCCTTATAGAGTAGAAGATGGAGGCCTTCGGCTCCATCATGGTGGCTGGGCTGCAGTAGATTATATTTGTTGTTTATCCAATCTTAAACAATAATTAGTTTAGCTTTTTGGGCCACTGCAGATCCCTACAAATTGAGGACAGAAGTGTTTATACATTGTTAGTGACTAACTTTTTTTTTTATTGCTTGGGGTTTTCTTTGGTGTTTCTTTCCTAGATCTGGTGAAACTGCTTAGTACTCTAATAATAAGGTCAATATATGGAGGCAAGTATACTGCAAATGAAGACTGTACCAAAAAAAACAACAGTAAGTACAGGAAACCAAGTTATTTTTATTACACACACTTTATTTTGCTTTACAGAATCAGTCTGACCTAAAACAGGGTTCTGTCAGTTGGAATCAATCATGCATGATATAGCTATTTAATTGGGTCATTATCCATTCATTCTTAATGGTATTCACGCTCTTCAAATAAATCATCAAATGTTTATATGCATAACTGAAGAATCTACATTTTCTGTCCTATTATATAAGGATAACGTCCTTATTTCCCTTTTTTTCTCACTGAGTTCTGTTTCTTCGAGTTCTGCCATGCGTCGTGTCCCAGAGTTGACCTGACAATTAACGCTCTCTCTCTCGAGTCACACCCAAGCATGCGAGTCTACTCAACATTTCACAGGATGGCTGTAAGAATTCTGGACAGGAACCAGCTTGTCATAAATCTGTCACACATCACTGCTAATGAGAAGGTTTGTGTACGTCTGTGAGGAATTCATTTAAATGTCTCTCGTCTTCACTGTCACCGTAACCGCTGTATGAAACGACCAGAACCTGTCGAGTTGCAGTATCAGTTGTTGCTTCATCGTACGTAAGCTGAGCTTCAGAGGCTCAGATATTGCAACAATTTAAAGAGTTGCATTTATAAATAAAAAATTGTAATCGGATATTTGAAACGTTTGCTTTACACCTGCAGTTTCTGTATGTGAGTTCTTGGTTGATTTGATTTGATTTGAAATAGCCCTGTATGTGCTTGGCTATGGCACTGGCTCAGGTATTTTATTTTCTTCCAGCTAAATCAGGGCTTTACTTCCAAGCATTAGGATTCCTCACATATGCACTTAACACAGCACATGCTGAGTCTGCAAAGAGCGAGGGACTGTAGCTGGCTGCTTCAGAGGTGCGGCAAAACTCCCAAAGCTCCAGGCAAAAATCTAGTCTTTAGAAGGTTTGGTATGTGGAGCAGTCACTATACAAGTTGCTGTATAGAAACAGTGTCATTAGAATGAGCACTTTAAAATAAACCTGCCGTTTATGTTACTGCTAGAACTGTTGTCAGAGATGTGCTATAGATGGTTCAACTACACCTTCTTATTTAAGAATTAAAATAAGAACATAAATATTATTAATCGTCACCTTCTCAACCAATCCGAATCAAGCGTTCAACTGTCTTAGCAGGACTCTTTCTAAAAAACACAAACTGGTCTGACATCAGAAACAAAATAATTATGGGTTATGTTTAGTATTATAGTTTAATAAGTCTGGAAGTGACCTCATGTTTTTTTGTTTTTTTTTTACCAGTTCAGGTGTGTCCTTATTTGTGAAAGCTGTTTAAAGGGAAGTTCTGAGTCAGCCGCCAGAGCTTAAAACCATGTATCGTCTTACACAATCCATTAACAAGCTATTATAAAGTCAGCAAAGACTACCCAGCATGGTCTAAAGCCTAATCACTCAGCAACAGTGGAGGTGTCGGTGCCCGTATGACGTGAGTCATGATGCTGTAAACTTGATTACTGGTTGACTCGGATGTACTCCATGTTTCTTTCTTTAGACTGGAATTCCCCATTCACACACAGTATATTTGATACAGCAACTGAACGCAAATATATTCGAATAAAAAAAAGGGGTTAAAGTGCAGAAGTACAGAAAGTTTAAGTTTAGTTGAAATGAGTGAGTAGAAGTTTGCATTAACGTATCTATAATGCAGTGTGTTTCCGGTAACCTGGGCATGATAAAATAATCTGTCTGGGGAACTCATTAGAATTATCAGATAGCTGTGTGTTTTAGCTGATGGCAGAACATGTCACCTGTCTAGTTTCGGGGAGTCTGTTCCCAGTGTCAACTCACATACTTGTTCATGGCTGAATTATGTTATCTTCTGATGTTGTATTAGATTAGCTTATTAGATTTACTACAGCCTCAAGCCAGTCTGACCCTTCTTCTCTGACCCATCAGCTCTGTCTTAATATATTTTTGCCTCATTCTATGTAAAATCTAGAGACTTTTGTTGTGTGTGAAAGTCCCTGGAGATCAGCAGTTTTTTAAATTCTCAAGCTGGCCCATCTGGCACCAACTATCATGTGACTGTCATAGTCACTGGGTCACATTTCCCTCCAATCTTTTGTTTGATGTGAGCATTACCTGAAGCTCTTGACCTTCTCCTGATCTTCATGTTGCTTGTGACATGATTGTCTAGTTGGATAATTTCATGAATGAGCAGGTGTAACTGTGTTCCTAATAAACACTGACTGGAGAGTGTCTAAGCTAATGTGCTTATTTGCCTATTATTGCTCAGGATAAATCTTGTCTTGATACCGATTAAGTAGTGAAGTTATTGAGTTTATGTCTCTGGTTGTGACTGATTCCTCGACACAGAAAGACTTGAAACATACACACACACCCACACACACAGAACAGCAACACTTAGGATGGATCACATTTAACAGCGGATCTTTTGTGTTGCATGTTTAACTTAATCTCTCTCACATGTTTGCACAGGACTTTGAATACCTGCTATTGGACAAAACAGGAACAGAAGTTCTTTCATGGCTTTGTAATAGTCCGCTCTCTGTCTGTCTGCATGCTTCATGCTTCTTGTCAGGGTTTATATTTTAAACATGGTTGGGATTTAAGTCAAACATTGTTTTCTGACGTGCACTGGTGATGAGATTTACACACAAGCTACATATGCTTAGGCAAGTAAACATCGACTTTACTAGACAGCTGAAAACAATTACAGCACTAGCTCATTATGCATGGCATGCAGAGAACTAAACCTAAAATTGTATGAACAAAAACGCACACATGGGAAAATTTCTTGAGAACTTCTTTGCCGTCCTTTTACCAATTGCTAGCAGGCTGTCTACTGGCACCGCCCATATTCCCCAAAATATGCTTCTGTTTCCTCATGCTGAGACACACACACACACACACACACACACACACAGCCTTGAACACTTATACACATGACTGCAGACACCACTTTACACACTCTCATAAATCCCCCCCACTCCATCCAAAACACACATTCACATGTGCGCTCACCCACCTACTGAGACACAGGGCTGAAATAACAAGCATAGTGTTGGACAAAGGGGAGGAGGGCGGCATATTTGCGTCACAGCACAGCGTACAGTAAATATTTGTAACCTATGCACATGCAGCGAGGTATGGAAATGGTTTTCTGTTATTAAAGCAGGATATTTAATCAGCAGTAAATCAGCACTTCATCACAGGTTGCGTGAGCTCTGCTTAATAAATGGTAAATGCTAAACACAGTACGTTCAGCCTTTCATCTCGTTTGCCCTTAAACAAGCAGCACATTTCCCTCTGTGTTTAATGTGGTGAAATCTGTGCACCTATACATCAATTTTATTGACTTCAAGATCAACAGTTTATCTGGAAAAATGAGACATGAGAAGAAAGAGAGCACACTGGTGTAATTAGTGGAAAATTAGTGCAGTCAGTCATAACTTTCCTGCATCAACTTCATTTCCTGGGTTTTTATCCGCATGCATTTCTATCACAAATGCTTTGGGGTGTGGGTTGAATGAATCCTTTATTAACAAAATTCCATGACCTCTCTCTCGCGCTCTCTCTCACACACGCACACAGATACACATACACAGACAGAGAGAGGGGTGTTCAGCGTTTCCTGCTCCATATTGTAGTTAGTACTCAGTTAACATCTTCAAGATTAAAATAGACAGACTAATAAAAAGAATGTCGCACATTAGCAATGTTTTTGTTGAATTGTGTATGTAATAGTAAAGTTTCATTTTACACTCTTCTGTGCAGTCTCAACATGTATAACAACGTGTAAGAAGATAGCCCCGCCCCCTGTCCCTCCTCGCAATTCCAACTCCAAGCCCTTCATTTCAGTGACTGTGCAGAGCAGCACCGAATCGGCACAGGACGGTTACCTGGACAACCACGACCGCAAGAGCCAGACGAACAGCAGCTCATCAGACAGCAGCCTTACAAAAGGGTCACGGTCTCACCCACCTGTGCTTGGACCTCGTGATCCACAGATTCCAGCAGCTGTGGTGCTTTCACCCGACTCTTCTCGTGAGCTGCAGAATGAGCAGGTGAAAGCAGGAGGAGCAACAGACGAACCCAGGACGGAGCCTGTACCCCGTCGCAAACTTTCCTCTATTGGAATACAGGTGAGTGCAAGTTTTATGGAGTTCTTTTGTCTCTGCAACATTAAAACATGTTGATAACGGACGGATCACAGACTAATATTGTAGCCATTGTGACTGTTTTTATTTATCTTGAATGTCTCACAAGTCATTTTTGTTTATGGAGTAAATAAAACCCTGAATATATTCTTATTTTATATTCATAAAAGGTTTTTTGCATATTGTGTTACGTTAAACTTTTTGTAATTGTCTTTCTGAGCTTTGGAACTCATGAATCTCACTAAACCCTATACTCTTTGATGAAATAATAGGTGGACAGCATCCAGGAAATTCAGAACCGAGTCGAGACGCCGCCGCCATTGGCCAGATTCCAGTCGATTGGAGTGCAGGTGGAGGACGGCTGGACGTGAGTACTTCCTGTCTCAGTTTTCTCCTTTCCACTTTCTGCAATACAGTAACATTATATTTTATTAATATCTGACTAGAGGAAGAAAATGGCAGCTATTTGTGCGAGATAATATTTAATCAGTATTAGCACACAAGTATGAATTATAAAAATACTTTTGCTCTACAGACAAGCCATGCTGTTTAACACTGCTTGCAAAGATAACTGTCTATATATATATATATATATATATATATATATATATATATATATATATATATATATATATATATATATATATTCACAATTATATTCATGTCCAGCTAACGATACTTCTTGCTTCCTGCCAGATGCATCGTTTTCTGCTGTAATAGTAGCTACTAAAATTCAGCACATTTTAGTTTGGTATTGAGATGTTTGTTGTTCTGTGCATAGAGTACATTACAGATAAAACATAATCTAAGGAATGGCTTGTTTACTACAACGTTTTGTCTAGAACAGAATATTGAAAATGACAAGAACTGATATTATGCATAACTATTAATTGTGTTTTTTATTTTATTTACTAATGCCTTTTCTTTTGTTGTTGTTGTTTTTTCTACTCCCAGACTCAGCCGCTCCAGTAGTATGGCATCTAAGCAGGAAACTGACTCAGACACACAAGATCTCTCTCTTAATTCTGTCACCAGTCTTACATCCATTAACACTTCCAGACCCGCTGAGAAGAAAGTCATGGTCAACAGTGCTAGCCAATCTGTGGACTTCCACGCTCAAATCTCTCTTGACAATGGTAGCCACGACGATGATGTTGTGACAACCAGCGGTCCTTCCCGCCAGCTCCTGACTAATCGCTCGACAACAAGAAGTAGCTCTTCCTCATTTTCAGAGAGTTTAGACCCCGCACTTGACCCATCCTCCCTGCCTCCGCCTGACCCCTGGTTGGAGAGTGGCAATGGGACTGGAAACGGAGGCCCCACACACACGTCTTCAGCTGGCATGTCGGCATGTCGGAGAGATGGGCATTGGTTCATGAAGCTGCTGCAGGCAGAGACTGCACGGATGGAAGGGTGGTGCAAACAGATGGAAGAGGAGACCAAAGAGCACCAGCTCTCTGAGGAGGGTAAGAAATTTTGATGTGCCTGTGTTGTGTGCACAATTACTGACTGCTCAGATGTGCTAAAAGTACCTGAAATGTCAAATTTTGCACTAAGAATTTCGTATCTATGGTGGTATCTCAGCATAAATATTTGATCTGTGCTACAATCTTTCAGCAAACTATAAAAAACAGCACCATCTGGTGGTTTTCTACATAGCTCAGGTTGTAAAGTGTCCAATGTTCCAAAAGACAAAGTGTCCAATGTTCAACAGTTCTTTCTTTAGCTGTTTTATCAATGAGGTATTGATGTACACTACATTTCACTGAATTATTTTTTCAAGCTCAAGGTATGCAAATTTACTACATTTAAGACCCAGCTCAAGACTTGCATGTGATGAAATTAGAATTTGTTTATCGGCACGTCAGTGGTAAATTTGCATTGGTAGGTAGATATAAAGATTGGATTTTGGTGTAATTAATGAATGTGTATTGGCGGATTGTTGTAATTAAATTGGAGATAAGAGCAGAAGAAGAAAACACAAAGAAGGACAAAGACAAAATAGATTTTTTTTCTCCAAATTTCAAGTTGTCTTTTCACAATCAGCACTACTTTCATACGTAACACTGTTATAGCGTCTTATAAAAGAAGAATCTAAATCCAAATGGGACAGAGTAACACATTTTCTCTGGTTGTAGACTGTGCGCACAAGGTTGTGTTGTATGTGTTTATGGTTTAGAAGGTATGTAGTGTACAGTATGTTTTTCTCACTGTGTGTGTGTGCAGTGCTGGGTAAGGTGCGCAGTGCAGTGGGCAGTGCTCAGCTCCTTATGTCTCAAAAGTTTCAGCAATTCAGAGGGTTATGCGAACAAAATTTGGTGAGTCTTACTCTCTCCCTCTCTCTCTCTCTCTCTGTCCCCCTCTATCTCTATCACTCTCTTTTTTTTATTCCTCTCCCTCTCTCTCTTTCCCTCTCCCTCTGTTCCCCTCTCTCTCTCTCTCTCTCTCTCTCCCTCCCTCTCTCTCCTCTCTCTCTCTGTCCCTCTTTCCCTCTCTCTCCCTCTCTTTTTCTCTCTCTCTCTCTCTCTCTCTCTCCCTCTCTCTGTCCCACACCACATATGCACAAATGTCTGTTTATTACTGATTTACACACAGACAGACAGAAGTATACAAGCCTGCTGTACGTCTGAAGAATGATACCCACTTCCATTAAGATAACTATTTAGTAACCTGTTTTCTAACACCAAAGCATATTACATGTAGATTTACAGCGTTTGGCTCTTATCCAGGGCAACATACAAAAGTGCTTTGAATTCTGTCAGTGAAAACATCAACACTGGTTCACTAGATCATGCACTAAGGAACCCATATAAAACAATATAATATAAAAATATAATATTATAATATAATAATATAAAAAAAGAAATATAGCACTTTTTTAATTATTTTTTGTTTATTATTTTAATTATTAAATCTGCTTATTAGAATGATGGCTATGGACAAATATTTGTAGAGATGTTAATGATTTGTTAATGTTAATTATCTGTTATCAGTTTGAGAGCGAAGCCAAGAATACACAAGGTTGAAGTGTCTATAATTACATAAATAACAATAGTTAATAATCTGTGAAAACTTTAACAGCTACAACATTCAACATACAAAAAAAGCTTGGAATGATTAATGATTTAAAGTTTCAGATCAGACGGACAACTACTGGATATAATTTTAAAAAGGTTCTAAAGACATTTTTATAAGATGGATTTTTTTTGTGAATTTATTCTATTTTATTTGCATTTGGTATTGATTTTTTTTTAATGTCGTGTTTCTTAATTGATTTGTATTTTCTTATTGTACTTCCCTACTTGATGATTATTTTGTCTTTTATTGTCATTTGTTAAATAATCAGTTGGAATAAGTGGGCATCAAGCTGATATATTTAAAGTAGAGAAAGCTGTAGGAAGATGCTTATGTGCTTCTATTTAAGGACATGTAGAGCTAAGACGTTAAAATGATCCATGACTTCTTAAACACAAGTGACACAATTTTAGCTGTATCTGACATTCAGACACAAACCCAGCTTTTTGGAACACTGCCAAGACACACATTTTTTATTTTTATTTTTTTTGCAGTAATAATGCCACTAATCTCACCTCATTGCCTGTGTACATATTTAATGTGATTTGCTTATATTATTTATTTCTTTATTTATTAAGAGATTTCCAACAGACAGCACACACAAATAGTTCAGAATAAATTGATCTTGAAATCCTTGAATATAAACCTAGCCACTGCCACACAAGGCGTGTTTCAGTAGGAAATAAAACACCTGAGCACATACTGTACACTAGGGACACACTGTGGACATTTAATGTTGTGTAATGTCTGGGAAACAATTTAGTTTGTGTTCTCATGTTTGTGCTGAAGACTTGTCTCTGGAAATCTCTGAGCTTCATCTTAAAGCCCTCACTACAGTTAACACATCATCTCATTTACACAACTGAGCTGTTGAGGGTCAAAGGCCTGTACTAAGATTAAATTATAACCAACTGATCAATGGTCCAACATCTAAACCAGTGCTGTTAGACAGCATAACACACCGGAATATTTTTTATTTGAATGGGTTTCCTCCAGGTTCCATAGGTTTCCTCCAGGTTTTCCTGTTTACTCCCAACTCCTAAGACCATGCCTTTAATTGGATGATGAATTGGCCCCTGGACCGTAGGCTAATGTGTGCCCAGTGTTACACTGCCCTCTTGTGTACAAAGAAATTAAGACATATGACAAACAAAAACATTTATCAATTAACATTTATTCACCCTTCTACTCTAAGCTCTTTATCCTGAGTCACTGTGGAACTGGAGTCAATCCTAGGAACACAGAGAGCAAAGTGGGATTGGAGTATCAGTTCGTCTTTGTGCATCACACCCATTAGCACATTCATATACAACTAGGAGCAATTTAGGTCTTTAGTATCCCATTTTGCTCCACATGATTTAAATCTAATTCTAATTAAGCTGCAAGTGTGTTTTTTTTTTGTTTTTTTTAATTTATTTATTTATTTTTCCTTTCTTTCCTTTCTTTTCTTTTTTTTTTTTATTTTTTAATTAATTTACTCTCTTGCTTTTTTCGGTAGAATGTGAACGCTAACCCGAGACCGACAGCTCAGGACTTGGCAGGATTCTGGGACCTTCTGCAGCTGTCAATAGAAGATATTAGTCTCAAGTTTGACGAGCTCTACCAACTCAAAGCCAATGACTGGAAACTGGACCGAGATTCTCCAGACAAACAGGTACAGGTTATAAAGAGAATTCAAGTAGCTATACTGGTGCTATATACATTTTTCCATAGTCAGTGCCTGGCATCACTAAAGTAGTAAAGTGGCTTATAAATAGTCCAACTGTTTTATCATCCAGTCGTAGTAAGCATGTCATGTACTTCATTTATTGAAATTTCTTATAAAAGCACAATGACTTAAGGTTACTGACCAGTAAGAGTTACGTAAAGTTAATAAATGTTACTTAACTAATGTTTACCTATGTGCAATAGAATTACATTAAATAAGATATAAACAATATATATATATGTCCTCAACCCGATTATCTGGGCTAAAATCTACTCTGAAATTGAACAACTCTAAATAGTAATAATGAGCAGCTTATTAACGTTCATGTAAACCCAATTATTGTGAACTTTTATCCCTAGAAGAACCAGAAGCAGGCGCCACCTGTGCCAAAGAAGCCTGGGAAGAACAAGGCAGTACTGAACCGGGAGAAAAGCAGCGAGACGGCAGACAAACAGAGGCAGGAAGCCCGCAAGAGACTGATGGCAGCCAAGAGAGCGCAGTCGGTCAAACAGAACTCGGCCACCGAGAGCTCAGACAACATCGAGATCTACGTCCCCGAAGCCCAAACACGCCTCTGAGAAAAGAGAAATGAAGAAACAGGCCCACAGCTCACCCATGTGGAGAGGGGGAAGAATGAAAGGGAAAGGGAGTACAAGAGTGAGAAGACATTCGAGCGCTTCACAGATCTGCTCTAATATCAAATGCAAAATGCTCTTTATTTTGGTGGCAGCCTAAAATTGAGAGAGGTGAATGTGGAAATTGTGAACAGGCCACACAAAGAGCTTCTCTTTTCAGAGACTGCCAAGGAAAACCTCACAAAGACATTATTATTATTATTATTATTATTATTATTATTGTTATTACTTATAATTATGTCACCTAAAGTCTATATCAGACTGTTTTAAATGTTCTATTATCTTGAATAAGAGATTTAATCTATGTGGACTAAGGTAGCCACACTTGGATTTTTTTTTTTTTTTGCCCTTCATCACCCCATCCAGTAGAAAATCCTCCTCTGAAGTTTCCATACACACACTTGCTTGGAGGATTCCTTCTTGCGTGTGCCCTCTCTGAAATACTCGTCTTCCTGTTTACTAATTTGGTTTATTGATTTCAGCCTCTAGTGCAAGTTATAGAAATTGTGTCTTTGCGCTAAACAGTAACAGATAAACAAAAGCCTGTTAGAGTGGAAAAGAATGGTGTAGACATTTAGGCCACTTTGTTATTTCACCCAGCTGGTTTTCACTCCTGCTTTGACTTTTTTATTCATGGTAAACTTTCATACCATTTATCGGGTGCTTGCGTAAAGATACCGCACATGCACTCCATTTTATCGGAGCAATAAGTACGACTCTTATTGAAAACGTAATTAAAAAGCATAAGCAAAATAAAAACCACTGATTAGTATTAAATGTAGGACGTTTTGGTGGATTTTGAAGAAAGTATTGCCTATTGTATTATCTTGATATATCTTGATCATATAACAGTGATCTAGTAATGTTTGACTGAACCACAAGACGTACAATAAAGCTTATTGTCCCTTTAATGATTATGTTTATACCCAATTTGCATTTAGCTACAGAAAGTAATGAGAGAAAGCATGTTTTAGTTGTTTTAAATATACTTGCCTTTCATTAAATACAGTTAGAAATGTCACTTTTTCATACTGAAGGTAGAAACTCTGTTCTTTCAGGAATGGAGGTAGGGCCTCATCATCACAACAAACCCATGGCCAAAGTTAGTACTTATTTTTTATTTATTTTATTTTTTTTGCTGTAAGAAAAATATCTGATCATGAAATATAAGTGATTAATGAACTCAATCTAAAATGCACACCCTGATTCAACAATCGTTTTATTTAATCAAATTCAGGCATTCTGAAGCTGTGTAACATTACAATTCACAGTTAAAACAATCCTACAGTCTATGCAGTGACAGCATTTCTCTCTGGTATTTGGGTCCTACATCGTGTGAGTTGTCCTGAGAATGTGGCATTTATTCTGCATTTCACAGTCTGTTTTTGTTTAGGATTATTTTTTTTTTTTATTCTAATTCATTTACTTTGTTTATCTTGTTATTTATCCTCATTGAAGTTACCTGTCTGTTTAAAAAAAGGATCATTAAATTCTGTTGTTTTATATGGATTTGTTAGGTGTCATTTCAGACTTTTTCTGGTTTATCTATAACGAGGACAGGATTTCAAACAGCAGCTTTAATTGAGCTTATCTAATTTGTATCAGGATAGTGTTGTAACAAAACTGAAATTACAAGCTGCATCCACTTTCTTCAGTATTGGGTAATTTATCCACGCTGCTTTACAGGCGGTTCATTGTGACTCTTTAGTTATTAGTCTAGCACTGTTGTGCTTAAAGCATGCTGACATTCCTAAGGAGTAATGCCAGTACTTTTGGGTCATGGGCAACAGGAAGCTGATAACACTTTTGTTACAAAATAGCTCCAGGCTATTTTGTCAACACGCAGTGGGACATGCTTTATTATTTTTTCATGAGAAATTAAATTTACATTCAGATATGAAGACTAAGCAATGCAAAAATTCTTTTATTTGACACGCTCCATTTAAAAAGGGACATATGTGCATTTTAACTAGAAAAGGCCCATCCATTGGCCCACCTGCTTTCTTTAAACAGACCCACACACACAAACACTCTGTAAGGTGAAATGGTTGAGTGATTGGCTCCCTTTGTCTGCAGTGTTGTGTGTTAGTCAGGCCAGTGATGGCTCCCTTTGCTGTTTGCAGTAATGGTGTGAATGGGATCTCCTCTCTCACTCTCTGCCGCTTCTCTCCATTTGGCTCGGGGGTGAATCGTTAACGCCTGTGGCTTTGTGTGCTGATGGCCTACAGCTTATCCCTCCACAGGGTTTAAAGACATGTCTGACAAATCCCTGCAGAACTACTTCAACAGCCCAACTTCTAAATAAGGTGAATTGGGGTTTCAAATTGGTTAGTGAAGTTTGCTTATTCTGAGTCTGAAATCAGCTAAATAGAGTTGTGCTCTCTGCAGGTTAGAACAAATCGTGTTGGGAAAGAGTCATTTGTATGAATCATCGTTGCTTTTATGCTGTCTTCTTATTACACAATAGCAAAGACAGCTGTTTTTTAAATTGCAATTCTCAAAATGAATTCTAGAGAATAGTCCATGAATGGTTAGAACATAAGGGGCAAAAAGCGTCACCATGAGTCGTGGCCAGTATATAGAATAATCAGCACTGTCTAAAGCACATTAGCTTGTCATCTGAATTTAGATGAATTTCTATACAGATGGGGCAAAGTAAAACATTATAATAAATGTATTCACCGAAATTAAATATTGGACAATTGTAAGATTCAATCCTTGATTCAAACAATGACGACTCAACATGAACCACATCTACAAGGCTTTAAATACATTAGTGTCTGTTACACTGCAGTTAGGAAGAGGAAGACAATGTAAACACAGAGACGAATGGTTTCGGATTTCCCTCTTTATCTTGCAGATCCACGTTTTCATCATGTTCACTACATTTCAGTAAGTTCTAATAACATTTTTGTGCATATTGGATTACTTTGTCTTTGTTCATTTAAAGTATTTACGTTTCCAGCTTTGCAAAATTCTTTTCTCAGTCCTTTGTCACATGAACTAGAAATGTTCTTAGATCTTGCATCTGTTCCTTGATTTCATGTACTCTAGTCTGATTGTATTTTATTTCACAAGTCTGTTTTATTGATCATGTATGCAGGCTTTCCATGGGATTACAATGGCCCAATACACTCCATGTCATCGTTGATGCGAAGTGTGTTTAAAAACTGGGAAACAGCAGTCTGACAGCAGAAAAACCCCACATGCGGAATTGCGGGACAATATTTTGAAACAACTTTCAATTGAGAGACACTCTGGAAAGACCTCTGGTTTCTGCCCTGCACACGCTGCTTATGTTCTAAAGTTTTTAATATACCTCTTAAGTAACTGACACGTGGCACAATTCTGGTAGGCTACAGCCAAGCTGGGTTAGAGGAAGCCCAAATGCTGACCCTGTACTGACCTGCAACCTGCACTCGGCCATAAGTGTACACTTCTACCTGGTTTTTATCTAACCTGCAAAAAAGAAAAAAGAACTAGGCTTGCTCTCGATACTTTGTCTTTCTCTGGCTAAGTTTCTTTTAAATCCATTTGGTTAATCTACAGGGGCTATATTAAGGGGTCAATGAGAACTCAGTATTCAATGCAAGTATCTGTAGCAAAAAAAAAACGACAACAGATAATTATTCTAATAATTGATATTTTATGAAATAAGCACATATTTTACTGACTAGGATTTGTTAGATATATCTAATTCTATTCTATTCTAAATCAGTTTTAGGCTGTGTATGTCAGGGTCTTTTGTTTTAGTAAGAAATACAATAAAATGGACTTAAGTTAACCATTGATGTGTATTGGCTTTGTCCTTTTGCCCTATGCTCAAGTGCAAATCTCTCAATCCACACAACTGCAAAGGATATGATCAATCCCAATTTGATGGGTGATGGGTTGGCAACCTGTGCAGGTTTTGTCCCCCTCTTGTGCCCCAAGACCCTTGGAATAGGCTCCAGGCTCTCTGTGACCTTTATCTTGTGTAGAATAAGCAGAGCAGAAAATGGATGGATGTATATGCGCGCACGCACACACACACACACACACACACACACACACACACACACACACAGCACTACTACAGTACACGTCTACACCTGACTTAACTTTATCATCTTAATAATAGCTTCTTAATTGTTGCCAATTTGTAATTTATATAGCCACAGAGAGGTTACTGTTTAATAGTGGGCATTTCCTGCTCTTAAAGCTTTAGCTTTATAACCTTCTAATTTGGATGAATCAGAGTTTAAATTTAACAATGATTTCTGTTTAATAACCATTAAAGTGTCACTTTTGCCATTTTTAGTATTGCTAGATTGGGTAGTCTTACCATATTTTTGTTTTAGTGTTTTACTTTATTCAAGCCATATGGAAGTACACAGGACTTTCTACGTCCTTTCTCCAACTTTCCTCAAGGCCTTGGGGCAATGTATTACAGTAAAGTGATGACATGCAAGATAATCACCACATAACATGCAGTTCAAACCAGAAACAGTTACAGTGCAACATGGTACAATATAATATGCCGAACAAGTTGACCCAGTACAATAAATACAAGACAGTAAGTACAACACAACAGCTTTACCAGCTACATGCATTGTAAAATGAAGCATACAAAAGTATGATCACTTTAGGTGGGAGCTGTGCAAAGACGTTTGACTTGTGGGTATTTATTCTGTAGGAGTTTGGGCTGGGGGTGGGTTGAGGCTCGAACTGTAACTCTGGTAATCTACCCCTTCTTTCTGGTCACTGTGCATACAACACATTCCTGCATGTGAAAGAAAAAACAGACGGCAGGATAGAGTGAGATTCAACCTGCGACCCCTGCTCTCTAGTGGACAGTGTTGGTACTGCAGGGAGGCCTACATTACATCGTAGATTTACTGTGAAATAATAATCAAAAGAATGTAAACAAATGATTAGCTGAACAGAGCGGTGAGCGATATTCACAGTGCTGATCCAGGAACCTTTAAATAATGAGTGAAAATTATAATCAGCTCGTTTGTACATCAGTGATACATCTGTGTACCTTGTGTACGTCACTGTTTAAAAAAGGGTGGTGTCGTGATGTGTGGGGAAGACGAACATTAAAAGGTAAAGTACCTGTGACTATAGACTATAGGTGAGATGATAGGAACAAATGTACTCTCCCAGGCACGCACACACACACACACACACACACACACACACACACACCTTTTAAACCTCTCTGACACATCCCACTATCTACATCTTGAATTATAATAGACATTTCAAACCGAAAACAGTGAGGTTGGTTGTAGGTTGTCTACATTACACTATCAATGCACTTCAAGAGAAAGTTTTTATGTCCAGATTAAATGTAGCCATGTACACAGAGAAGCTAAGGACAAGATTCATATTCAGCCACAGATTAAATATTTAACCACAAAATGTTATGCCTCCATTAATAATAGCAAATTATATATATATATATATATATATATATATATATATATATATATATATATATATATATATATATATATATATAAGTTATACACATTAAAACATGTAGTGATTGTCTGCCACAGCTGGACTGTTCATTAGTCGCTGATGATGTGGAGGTGTATGAAGCTTGGATTTGCGATTTGATTGGCTGATGAGGCTGAAGGGGCGGGGCGAAGTGCTCTGTCACTGACACAGCGCTGGAGGAAAACGGCATTGCAGGTAAATCGGGACTCGTTTGTCAACACCATTTTTTTCTGCTTTCATTAACATGTGCGAGAAATGAAGCGGTAAGAGAAAGTAACGCTGCTCTGGTCTGAGTTTTGGGGTAAAAAGAGAAACGCGGACGGTAAAAAAACACGTCTCCGGTCGAAAGAAGCTCCCGTTGTGCGAGCGCTTTGTGAACACGCTTTTCTTCTCCGAGGAACTTCGAAAGCTGTGGATTTTTTTAAATCCTGAAACCCAATCTAACAAAGGATGAAATCTGTCAAAAGAGGTAAACCGAATTTTCTGCTGTTTTTACCATTTTATTTGGTCTTTCTTTGTAGTCGATGGGGATTAAAGTTGGAGCGAATGTGGATTTTAAGAGGAATGTGGCTTTTTTGTTACGTGAACGCGGCGTGTGTTTGTGTTTGAATGTGGACGGATGGCTAACTGGCTAAAGCTAAACGTCTCCTCAGAGCTGAGCGTGGTGTCCATCTGCTGCCCTAAAGAACAGTTGGACGTGTTCGAGAGAGCGACTGTGTTTAAGGGCTTCTTACTATCAGGACTTATGTTGGATTTCTTTTAGCTTTATTTAGTCTTTTGTTTAATTCTGTTCTTTTTGTGACGTGTGAAATCTGAATCTGACGCGTGGAGTTAGACGGGATTATAAGAATATCGTCTACGTTGTAGGCAGTTACGTGAACTTCGACAGCTTGCTGGTTAGCACAGTTGAGTCAGTGGGGAATTCCAGTTTCAGATACTGGACGGTGTTTATAACGGTGACAAACTGCCAACATTTGTTGCGTGCCTGGAAAAGTTTGTCGTCACTGGCGGCCGCGTGGTTCACGCGCTTTGTCAGTTAAAACCATTTCCAACGGATTTTCACACGGTGCTACAATCCGGATTCAAATCGCTCGGATATTAGCTAAACGTTGGTGACGATAACCATGTAGTCCCTTTTGATGTGTGTGCGGTTTGACAGATCAGTGCTATAACTCAATTCATCTCACACAGCCCCCCCCCCCCCCCCCCCCCCAAAAAAAAAAAAAACACAATAGAATTCCTTTCATTTCTCCCCCAGTTGTTTTTTTTAATGCGCTTTTACCAGATAGTAGCTGTGTGCGTGTCTGCACGTCAGCAAGGCCAGTTTGGAGTATTTGTCATCGCCACAGGCGGCAGATTTTTTACAGTTACCGGTTGTTGGATAATAAAGTGAGACTGACGCCTGTCTGTAACGGGTACATGAGTGTAGCAGCTAGCCAACTACAGCATGTCCGGGGAGGGGGAGGTTGTCAGCTTTGGAAGGGTAAAGGAGCATAAAACCCGTCCTTCCTCGAGATGGATACCCCACACACACACACACACACACACACACACACACACACACACTAAAGCCCCTTAGTACTTGAGATGGATAGTGAGCGCGCGCGCACACACACACTCCTTTGTTGGGGAGGAACGCAGGAACTGCCACATTTCTGTCTGCTCCTGTGGGCTTCGGGTTACACTGAGAGAAACACAGGAGCCATACTAGCACATTTCTGCACCATTGTTCTCCCTCTAAACCTCTCTTTCACTGCTAATATTCAGCGTTTCAAAAACATCATAAAACTACACGGGCAAGTCCGTGCCTAGTTCACAGGTATTTTTATTCCTAAGTGCTAGCTAAAACATGCCCCAGCAGCACTTGAAGTTTAGGTCACTACATGCAGACCTTTTGCTCGACGTCGAGCGGGACATTTCTTAGCCAACATGTCAACAAGTAACTCAAGCCGACGTTTAAAACGTTGTTTTCCTCCTTTTACTGCTGAGAATGTTGAAGTACGAGCAATCGGAGATGCTAATTTTACTCAGATTTCTGTTTCCACCCTTGGGCGACTTTCTTCAATGAATCAGTATGCCTGAGAACAAAAGCCTCTCAGATGTTAAAAACCTCTCCACTGTTGTTTAGAGACAGACCTTTTCAATTAATCTTTTAAAAATACATTTCGACCGTAGCCTAAACCGAGCAACTTTCTCGTTTGCTTTGGAGTTTGGGAAAGTGTGGAAAGATTCAGCATGTTTGTAGCTTGGTGTGGTGAATGGAGCGGAAGCGTAGGGGGATGAAAGGGAGGAAATTAAAGAGTGGATAGATTCACTCCTACTGCTCATCTGAAGAGAACTTGCCTTGACTTAGCTAATCATTATCTCAGCCCTCTGGATGTCTGCTCCAGGCTTTTGTAAGAATACTTATCTCGTACAATTCTGTACCAAACAAGTTTTTCCCATTTGGGTTTAAAGCCTAAATCGTTTAGGAAATTTAGTCTAATTTACAATTAAGCTTTTGATTCTAGGATTGCATGTGCTCCTATTTCTTGACCTAGATTTCCTTCGGAACACGATAAAAGAAAGATGCGTGAAAAAGTTACGAGCTGTCTGGAACCGTGTTTACATGATACAAGTGTTATTTAACCAAGGACGGGCTGGCATCACGTTTTCAGGGTATGGATAAACAATTCCCGATTAAATTGCAGTCACAATTTTTGGCTTTGACTAGAGCAAGATTCTTTGATTTTGCAAATAAAAACATGTAGGCTGTTTAAGAAAAACTCTTACGCTATGGTGGCTGTGTGTGGTAGCAACATTTTCCTAGCAGCTGTTTGTGAATGACAGCTCATCTGCATTTTGAATTGCCGATTTACTGCTCATTTGTATAACAATAGCCCAGTCCTGAACTAAATAACTGCTATTTAGTGTGTCACTTTTCATTATAGTAGCATGTCAGAAGCAGAATGGGTCCACCCAAAGTTAAAGGGAAATGATAACGATAATATTAATTTTGCCTGCTGATAGAATTTCATACACAACTTGTGTGTGTGAAAACGCCTAATATCTCACTGGCACTTTGACTGAGATGGCATGTGCAGCCAGGACTCGCTCACCCAGTTCATTTTCCATTTTACACACAGCTTTTTCTGGCATTGTTTCATCCCCCCCTTTTTCCCCTGTGGACTCGGTGCACATTGGGTCTGTGTTTGTGGTCCAGTGGTACAACGTCTAGAGTAAATTTTACTGCTGTTATGTAATAACTGAGTGCAAGTGCTGCAGAATCAGCCCTGTTCATGGAATTGCAGCGAGTTATTTTTGAACAGTACTGTTTCAGACATCTGTAGGTTTTAGGCTTCATAGTTACTGTGTGAGCTTTCCGTTGCAAGTAAAGTGTGTTTTTAGCTCTTCATATTACCATGTTCTTCCTTTAAATGTACCACCAACCATCCATCTATTGAAATGTAAAGCAGATCTTCTCCAAGGGAGGTCAGGCCTTTATATGCAGATGTGAATTTGATTCACTGTTTTCTCTTGTTTTAACGTGATTCTTATGTAAAGTCCATGTTGTATTTGTGCTGCTTTTAAAAACTAACCCCGTTTTTATTTCAGACCAATAATCTCTACTGTTCCCTTGAATCCCATAGCATTTGAAGAGGAGCACAGCGGAGAGACAGAGTTTTCTGCCATGTCAGACAGTGATCCCTGTGAGGATGATGCTTACCCACTCAATCTTTCCACCGGTGCCCGTGGAGCTTCTGCTAAGCGCCGCCGCCGGGGGAACCTGCCAAAAGAGTCGGTTCAGATCCTAAGGAGCTGGCTATATGAGCACCGTTTTAATGCCTATCCGTCTGAGCAGGAGAAGCTTAGTCTGTCAGGACAGACCAATCTCTCTATCTCGCAGGTGAGCTTTTGTAAATTTCTTCTCAAGGAACATGGTTTGTATTTTCATATTCGTGACTTTAACAAGTTAATTCCACAGTATTCCTATATATTTAAATACCCAGATTTATCTGCAGAAACTGGTGTTAAAAACATGGTGTCTGAGCTCAGCCATGTTCTGTCTTTGATTGTGAGTCAGGAGCCGTGTTGTTGTCAGTGTGCAGGAATGCAGCCTCTGAGGCCCTTGTATTGTGCTTTTGCATTTTTTCCCTCCAAACTCCATTACAGCCAGCTGTTTGAAAACCTGCGGTTTGCAGTCTGGCCACTAGAGGGTGCACACATGTGCACAAGGCTGTGTGTTGTGGTGCATCAATGAGCTCTATTTATAGTCGGTTTTCAGCCGGTCAGACAACAGATCCAAACAGTAGTTTACTTTCATTATCGTAAGGACAGAAAAAAAAACACATGAAAATCAGACAAGGAATGTGGGTTGGGTATATAATTCCAGTGACAAGTAAGACTTAGTCTGCACTGTAATGATGTTTGATAAATAAATGTCATAAACGAGAAGACATAAGTTTGTATTAGTCTTCATTATATACACTTGCTTTAGTGTTGGTATATTCTTTGGCTCATACTTATTTGACACGGGAGGAGATCTGAGGCAAATTATTTTTTGGAAAAACAAATATGCAAAAGAAGGTTCCTCTATTTCCCTATCAATTATTTTGCCTCCAAATTCAGAAATCTTAATCTCTGTCTCAGGCAGTAATGTTTTCTTACTAAGGAGGGCCATGTATACATGACCTTTTGGGTGTAGAATTGAAGGTAATTCTGAAGGGAGAGGGTGCATTTAGCTGTATTTATTCTGGACAAAATTGATTATTTTTAATGCTGTCTGTTTCAGATCTGTAACTGGTTTATCAATGCACGACGGCGACTTCTTCCCGACCTGCTTAGGAAGGATGGAAAGGACCCAACTCAGTTCACAATCTCCCGCCGGGCCAGCAAATCTGACAGCCGGTCAGTTGGCTCCGCCTCCCCTGAACACTCCACCCCTCCACTTGTTCCGGCACCTCGTCCCTCTGTCATTCGCCCTGCCCCCACGTTGGACCTTAGCATGCTGGGTAATACAGCAACCGCCATCTTGACTGGAGCTGGCTGCTTAGTGGGATCCAGTCTAACAGGGCGAGACAGTGGAGTCCAGACCCTCATGCAAGTGGACACTCGTGGCCTGATCAAGAAAGAAAGTGTGAATGGACCTTCTAGTCTAACTACTATTCCAGGCTCTTCAAGCAGCCCAAGCCTGGGAACGATGAGTCCTACCGTGGTGCTTTTCAACACGCCGCCCCCTACACCCCCAGAGCTCTGCCCACATGACTTCAGCGACCTCAAGCTGCTTGTCGATGCAGCTCTACAGAGAGCAGCAGAGCAAGAAAACCAGAGACAGAAGGAGCAGCCTTCAGCTAGAGTGCCCTGTTCTGTTCCTGTATCTGCTTCAGCAACAGGGGCTCCAAATAGGAACATGGAGAAAGAAAAGAGCCGTGAAAGCCTGAGCTCCAGCATCAAATCTGACTCTGCTCCCAGCCTGCAGGAGAAAGCCATTCTCCCAGTCTCTGTGCCTGTTTTAAATGCTTCTGCTTCTGCTCTTCCTGCCAGCGAAGCAGGCGTTAGCCTGCCGGTGGTTCAACAAAGAGTTGCCGGAGCAGTGAATTTTCAGCCAAATGGCGTATGGAGTGTGGTCAGACCAGCTAGCCCACCCCCAGCCAGCGTGTCACACACCTGGAGCTCACAGCACACACTCCATGCTGTCAGAGAAGCAGTCAACTGAGAAAATCAAAATCATGCATATGCATTTATGAAGGACAAAAAGCAACAGCTGAGAAAAGGACATTCCACACAACCAAACCGTGAATGCAACACCTCTCTGCTCTAGGTTCTTATTTGGAGGAGGTCGTCTAGAACTTATTTACATGGGAGAAGACCGATGGTCATGTGGCTGCAATGTGACCGTTGCCTTGACGATCTCCAATTGTCATGGATGTGATGTGACTGTTGCCTGCCGACCAGCTAGAAACGGAACATTTCACTCAGATAACTCAGTTGTAGGTCATACACTAAGGTTACTTTTGATTGACACAAAGGATGTGTTTTAAGCATCAAGCCTTTTTACAATTTTTAAAAGACTTTTCCATTCTTTTCACTACGTGAGAATTATTTTGGGTCCTCTTTACCATTTCAGCACAACACCAGCTGAGAACATATGATAAGACTCAGCTTAAAAGGAAAGTAAATCTTGTGGGTTTAAAATCCCCAACAGGACATTTCCAGATATGCCCCAAACAGTGAACTTTCCACACACAACCTGGCAGAGTTGTGTTGTTTCTCAGAGTTTGTATCTAACTGATAGGCAAGACATTTCTGGTTTATTTGCTTTTAGGACTGCCCTTAGAAGTTACACAAGTGGCCTTGCTCAGTTTTTGCCTTAGATATTGGTTCTTGTAGCATTGGGTGATTATTTCAAAGACATCATATCACAATACTTGTTTACATGATACATGGTTTGGTTAAGAGAAAGTTCAATTTGAAATACAGAACACTAGTGAAACAGCACACCCATATTACCCTCAGAAGAGTCTGTTGTGATATGATGTAACACAAGATCTACCAGATGTACTGTTTTTGCCTGTATGCTCTAATGTCTTGGCTTAGGGCTAGATTAGTAGACAATTATGTAGCATGGTTAAATATTTTGTATATGACTCCTGAATGCTCGTTGTGAACCAGCATGATACATTGAATGACTCAGTGGTGGGCTAGATGTCAGGGAGAATACAGGGCCAGACTTCATCCTGCTGAGTCTAAGAGCTCCACTATAGTTCAAAAACCCCTGGCATGCTGCAGCCTTGTTTGTTTGATACCTCATTCCAGTGGCTTGAAACCACTGCAAATGGGACCACGACTTCCAAATATCATCTTTCTTTTCTGTGTTTGTGTGGTCACTCATACATTCTGCACTTTATTTCCAAGTCTGTATGTTGCCAGTACTTCAAAACTTTAACAGTTTTTTTTTTGTTTTGTTTTTTTATTGTTCAAACTTTTTTTGCCTCCTCGAGCATTGTCTCAGTGAGGTAAGGTCTAAGGATGAGGGAGAGGAGACAGACGGTTGGGGAAATTGATTGCATTGCAGATAACATAGCTCAGCCTGATCGTTCCTCTGCAGTGATATGGCATGAGACAGCAACAGAGCCGCCATTGATTTCCTGAGAGATGCTCCTTCCTATCCCAGACAAGCTTTAACTTCTTTTGCTGAATTAAATGTGGAGATTTTATGGCGCTTTAAGGGCGCACAGTGTCTATTTCCATAAGAGATGTCATAAATTCATTTGTGTGTCGGAGACAGAGACGGGCAGATTATGTGAGAGAGAGCAGGATTAAAGTATAGGTTACGCGGATCAATGTGATGAAAGTGGAGAGCAGACACTATCAGTTTTATTTTCCAGATTCACCAGTAGTGTTTTCATATCCTTAGCTCATAATGTTAGCTTGTTCTTAGGTTTAAATGTTATTTTGTGAGCTGAGGAATGCGTTATTCTGCAAAGCACCTTTCACAATGCTGGTAATAGAATGGTGCACAGCTGTGTTCAGAAGAGTGAAGACGTCGAGTATAATAGCCTTGAGATCTGTTTCAGAGCAGGACTGTGTGCCTATGAATGTGAAAGATCGCTGTATTACGGTGCTGGCTTTTTTTTTTTTTTTTTTTTTTTTTTTTTTTTTTTTTTTTTTTGTGGATTATAAGAGGGGGTAGGAATTTTTTTTTTTTTTTTTTTTTTTTTCCCCCCCTTCTCCCCTAATTGTATTTTGGTTCCTCCTAATGTTTCTTACTGATTTTAGTTATTGTCACATTTTATGTTAGGGGTCCATGTTTCTTTCCATGCCCAAGTTCCATGAAATGTATCGTCTTTTTTTTTTCCCCCTCAGTGTTTTTGTAGCTTTGTGGCTGAATGAGTTGTAGTCACTGTATTCAATGCACACCATCCTATTTTACCTCCAGTGGTGGAATTTGTCTTACTCTCCCAGTTGTTTTTATATTTCCTAACTTATATATTTGTGAAAACCCTGAAATTTCGCAAACATCTACCATAATGAGCTAACCTGTATTGTCTGCTTGTTTTATGGTCACAGTCCTGATTAAGTAAGGTGGCCTCTAATCTGCCCTGTGGCCTCTTTTGGAGGTCTGCCCTCATTTTCTGTAATATTGTAACAATTTCTATGTATTTCCTTTTTTTATTATCTGATTGCGTTCAGTCTCAGGTTAAGTCAGTTGTTCCTCTTTTAGCATAGATTTCAGCCACTGGGGAGAAATGTGAGAGTATTAGAGATCATTAATGTGCTTTAGACCAGTGTTTTGAGATGTTTGTTTGTAGCCCAGCATAGGCTAACTAAACAGGAGAAATTGGCATAATAATATGAAAACTCTGTTAAAACCGGTGTACCACTACATGGAAAAACCACTGTGAGCTTTCCGTTAGTTACTGGGTTCCTGGAACAACATTGGGTACTGGATGTATACGTATATTTTTCAGAGATGCTCTATTTTTTCACTTCTGTAGAATGACTGATGTTGATATTCTAGATACCGTGTCTATTTAGTCAAGAAGGGGTCTTGTAGATATAAAGCGCATGTCTATCGGGTCTGGTTTTTTATGTATATTAAATGTGTAGCGCTCTCTCTGTCCCTCTATATATGACCAAATACTTTAAGATGGATATGAATAGTATTTGTTTCTTACATTTCCTATCAGTGTATCAAGTTAAAGAAAAAAAAAAATATGGACAGTAAACTTGGCATTTGTGCCTTACCTGAGAACAAGAGAATCTTCCCAGCTTTTCTAGAAATCTTTGGACTAGTCTGTGCAATATCTGCCTTAAACTTGTGATGTGTCCTTCTTTTTGTACATTTCAGAGAAATAAAGTACAATTTTCATATAATTTGAATGTCTCATCACTGTGCTTGAGGGTATTTAATAAAGAGGAGTTGCCAAATGTTTCCTAATAAGAAATCAGATTTTATTGAATAAGATAAGGAAACTGTCTCCCTTTAAAAGATGAAGCAATAATAAATTTTAATGTGATGCAAGTGTTGCTTATTGGTCCCATCACAGTCTGATATGCTTATACATAACGTGGCATTCTGTTTTAGACTAGTAATCAAAAATTGGGTGGTGTCACCAAAACACCTTCCTCCTTAAGTGTTTTCTTACTCTTGTATGACAGAAATTTACTGACCGTCATGTTTATATTACAGATTGTGATGTCTCACACTTTTTGTTTTTATAGTCTAGAGTCAAAACTCTTCTTTTAACTCAAGTTTAGACAAAACGGAGTTGGCTCATGTCTGACCGTTACAAAACTTTTCCCAAAAAATGCTGCACAACTATCTTCTTTTATACATCTTACAGGCAATGCTTAAACATGTTTATAATTTGTTTAATAAAAATGAGCTTCTATATAGAATGCACTGTTGTGAGGTATAAACTCTGGACATGGGTTGTGGAAAGCATAGTTAGGTCTATAGTGGAACTGAACAGATATTTTTAGATTTTGATCACCCTAAAAAAAAAAACTGAAAATTTTCCCAGAATTTTCACACGAACCAGTGTTTCTATCAGTTTAATCTGACCATGTTACAGTGGTTTCTCTCTGAACTATAAAACAATGTTCTAGTAACTTTTTTTTTTTTGCTAAGATGTTTACTTCATATTACCTGAACTTCACAGTAACCAAATGAAACTATCGAACATCTGCAGAATAAAACACACCATTCTGAGCACTGTATAATTCTTTAAATCATGTGGACCTGTAAGGGGGGAGGGGGGATACAATAATCACAGTTTAATCTACACAAGTGCAAGTAGCCTATAATTAAAATGACTCATTTTTGTATTTTGGTTTAGGTTATACTGTAATGCAATCGTGTTTCTTGTGCTTTTTAACTTTACAGCAATTTGTATTTTGTTCTCCTTTTATGAACACGTTTAGTGTAGGTAAAATGCACTCGGCTGCCAGGCTGAGAGTCTCTAGAGCTTTATATGTCATCCTTGTCCTTCGCCCCGTGTTTCAGGATGCGAGTGAATTCGGCATAGTTGAAGTTGCCTTTCTTGTCAATGGGAGCCTCTCGGAAGAGCTCATCCACTTCCTCATCAGTGAAGCGATCCCCCATAGTAGTCAACAGCTCTCTCAGGTGATCTTCATGAATCACACCTGCTCGGGGGAAGTGAAGGTGTTCAAGTCAGAGCCAGAGACCGTTTCAGCAAAAGTGTGATGAAATTCACATTCAGAAATTCTAGTAAAACACTAAAACATATTCAGGGGTCTAGAAAAATATTTTATAAAGTATATTTTAGCTATTATATTGTACACATTTGTTGAAGGATGGTAAGTATTTTACTTAGAAATAGGCAAGAATAATTACAAATAGAATCTTTTAGATAATAAAATAAACTGTGGGGAGTGAGTGTGTGCTTTACTAATATTTTTGAATCCAAAACAATCTGATAAATTACAGAATTGCATTCCTGATTTGTAAAGGTTATAAAATGCAGTATTTGTCTCACCGGATCCCTCCTCATCAAAGCAGGCAAAAGCATTCCTGATCACATCCTCAGGGTCTGTTCCGTTCAGACGCTCTCCGAACATGGTGAGGAACATGGTGAAGTTGATGGGACCAGGAGCTTCACTCATCATACCCTCCAGGTAGTCATCAGACGGGTTCTTACCTGCACACATGCACAAGACAAAAGCAAGTCTATTATTCTACTGTAGTAATCCTGACATATGTTTTGATACCACAGCGATTAAAAATGTAGCAATTGATTTTGCAGTAATGATGATGAGTTTAGGTTCAGATGTGAAGTTAGAAAATTCCACATATTATAGACCACAAACATTATACATATAATGGTATAATGGTGTTTTTTTCTTTTACTAACATACCCAAGGAGGCTAACATATCATGTAGATCCTCCTTGTCGATGAATCCGTCCCTGTTCTGGTCAATCATATTGAAGGCCTCCTTGAACTCCTGGATCTGGGATTGGTCGAACATAGCAAACACGTTAGATGTGGCCCTCTGTGGCCTCTTCTTTGTGGACTTCCCCTTGGCTCGTTTGCTGGACATGATGGTGGCTTACTGAACCTGGGGATGAGGTAAAGCTATAATGTAACCAGCCATGTAAAGTCAAACACTTTGTGGTAAAAAAAAGGACAAATGTGTATAAAGACCTGCGTATTAACATGTGATCTTTAGTGGTGTCCAACAGTTATTTTAGAATGAAATACAGAGTTGATGTTTTTTTAGTTTAATTACTGTACTTTATTCACTATTTTTATTTCACTATTTTTTCAATTGTTTTCATTAGATAATCAGTTTTCACTTTGGTTAAAGCTGTCCAACATTACACTCAAGATAGCAGTGCTCACTTCATGTCTACCTAAAGGGCCAGAAAATAGTTCATGAGAAAAGCTTTTTTATGTGCAAACAGTGAAACTTTGCAGTTATTCTTTGCATTTGAGGATGTTCTTAAATTCAAAATACATTCTCGTTACTGCATTAGCAATGTCTCTACTGCATGGCCTACAACTACCACCTTCCCACAACAAAAACAAAAGCACTTCACACATGCTTCAATAGAAAATGTTTTATTTTTTATAAAAAAAGAGGTTTCCGTTTTAATGACACAAATGTCAGCATTGCTTTTCTGATTGATGGAATCATGAGAAAGGAAACATAAGGGTGGTGTCATCCTGTCACACTGAGGCTTCTGGCTCTGTCTGATTGCCGACTCATTTAACTGGGACATTATACAAAAGCCAGGAAAGTTGACATGCAGCCACAGCTCTTGCCCACATTTGAGGCAGTTAAAATGCCTGTAAATTCTTCAAGCATGCAACCAGACCAAGCCTGCTCTGCATGTCTCTGTGTGTATACATGCAGGTAATCCATTAACTATATGCTTGATCTCACTTGAGAAGAAAAACTATTCTTTTTTTTTTTTCTCAGTGAAGACACACCCAGGTCCAAAGCTCAGTCTTCCTTTGTAGATTAGTTATCCGTACTATTAAATAAAATTATGCTTGGTGTGATTTGTCAAATTTTGTCCTACTCTACATTTGTCTGACTGTCCCACTGTGGCTAGGTTGGGTGTTATTAGTGGGTAAAGCTTGCAGACTCAAAAGACAAAATAAATCCCTGTCTACTGACATTACTCATTATACACACATTCCTCTAACCGTGAATCACACAGTCACTCTCTATCTCACTCAATACTACGCTTTTTTGCATCTTCTCTTCCCTCTCCCATGTGAGACCTCATTTCCTGTGTGAATTTTCGACCAAGGATCATGTTTCAGCTTCGTGTGACAAAAATAACTCCTCACTGAATCAATAGTGTAACAATATGCACAGAGCAGTGCCGCCTGTCAGGGTTGCCTTTTTCTGCTGTAAACTATAATGAGGTACAGTTCATGTTGTTAGAATTCCACCAGCTTGGATTCTGTTATATTACACACTCTGATGCCCTTGTTTTAATTTGGATATAGTGTCAGTATGTCATACAAATCTTATATAGGCAGAGGTGAGCTACCGATGACTCATAATATTAGAGAAGACCATGAGCTCCACATGGGATAATGCAGTGACTAGCACACTGTGGATGTGGATGCTGTCATTTCTATTTATGCTGATGAGCAGTTTAGATAAATAAGATCAGCAAAAAAGCTATTTGCACTTTCATATATATTAACAATTAAACAAACATGATGTCTTTTTCTGTTCCAAAGATTGATGGACAGCCTTCATTTGATAAATGCTGAATAAAATAAGCCAATCCTCATAAATGCCAAGTGTGTATAACGGCTGCTTTTTAAGCTTCTGCTCAGTTAAAAATAGATTCTCTGTGTGGTTTTTCCCTATCATAATATGTGGACTATTTTTTTATACCATGACACAATCCAGCTTACTGCTCACTACCCAGTTTGTTTTTGGGTGTATAAGAGAAGTAGGGGGATCTTCCACAAAGATGCAAATAAACCTGTTTCAAATAAAGGTTTTAAAACAGTTAAAGGACAACTCCAAATATCTGCATCATTTTCAGTTTGACACATTGACAGTAATCCTACGAAGACCTCCACAACTGCTCTTAGTCTTTTATCACTTGTCAATATATGAATAAAGGCTCAGCTTTGCCAGTATGATATTTAACTAGCTAATTGTTTGGGTTTTTTTTTTTTTAGATGATCCAAAATTTTTATTTTATTCTCTTTGGAGTTACAAGTGCTTTTGTTCTTGGTAACTGTTCCTTCAATCTCTTTTCTCACTCTCAGGCCTCTCCACATAGTCTTCCAACAGACAAGACCACGTTTGTCTTAACCTCTGACCCCAGATGACAGAATGGAGATTAGGAACAACATACTTCAGGCTACACGCTCGCTGCAGGTTCCATCCAAATTCTCCCACAAAGGCACTAAAAACAAACATCTTCACAGTAGGAGGCAGACAGTGAGGAATCCATCAGTCTAGTTAAAAGCGTATTTGAGAACAGCTGTATCTTTATGCACTGCAGATTTTTATTACTATTATCTGTTTAATGAGCTCACTACATCTTAATGTTATTCCTAACAGACAATTAATGTTACTAACAATCCCACATTCTCCCAACAATCTGCAGTGTGGGATACACATTTACTAAAGAAAGTTTTAGTTACACAGGCAAATCCTTTGCCCAGCTCACTCTAAAGACACCAAATTTCAGCACGGATATGTTATGCGTGCTGTGACTGATCCAAGACCAGCTTTGTCTACAAACATAACAGAACATCTCCATCTATTCACTCCAGTCATCAGCAGCAACAAATGCAGAGCAGTGCATTACCAAACCCAAAAAAAAAAACGCAGAATGAACTCCCTGCTCACCTTGACTTCAGGTGATGAAGTGAACGGCCGATTAAGCTTTGCCTGTGGGAGAGAGGGATGGAGACAGTTACTCTGTACAAAAGTTTGTTTAAAGCATCAGCTTAGTAACGCAGCCCTCCTATTTCTCTCCTGGCCAATCAGGGGTCCTGGTTTTCCAACAAGGGGCAGGGACTAAACAGGGATTTAGCCATATAAGGCAAAAGAATGTGGAGCTGCAGTCTGCCCCTTGGCTTGAACCCTGCAGAATGGGATACTCACAGGAATGGGGCCGAAATGACAGAAACACAGATAAGGATAGCTGCCTTATTTAGAAAAAAAGACAAGTGTGTGTGTGTGTGTGTGTGTGTGTGTGTGTGTGTGTGTGTGTGTGTGTGTGTGTGTGTGTGTGTGGGAAGGTTTACGTAAAATGGACAGAGAATATACTAAAGGTTGTACACTACAGTTTATATCACAAAACTACACAGATTCCACGAGCAGTGAAACACTCCTTAAAAAGGCAGAAGCTGTACATATGAGCATTAAGTAATGTGGTCTATGGTGATGTTGTTGTACCTTATTTCAGTAACTCTATACAGCTCCTGCTATCTTTCTATCTGAATGCCTTGGTGAATCCTAGTAATGCTAATGTATGATTAAATATCTTTCTTTCTTTCTTTCTTTCTTTCTTTCTTTCTTTCTTTCTTTCTTTCTTTCTTTCTTTCTTTCTTTCTTTCTTTCTTTCACTCTATCAGGCTTTTTGCAATGGCTTCAGATTCTGTATTATAATCTTACTACCGAATACCAACACAGTGAGTGACTGGGTGACATTATTTGATAGTAATGTTGTGCATCATTGTAATCAGATGTTTCTACTGATAATTTAATGTGTTTGTAATAAAGGGAGAAACGTTTGCTTACAAAGCAGTTATGAATGGGTCAATGGGATAAAATGATAAATAATAAGAACTAGATTCAGAGTTGTTGCTTTGAAAGTGAAACAAAATCCAGAACTGTACACTAGGACAGACTTTCCCGTACATTGTGGCATTTAAATAAAGAAAATAAAGGAAAGGAAAGGAAAGGAAAGGAAAAGAAAGATAAGGAAATGAAATGAAATGAAAAGAAAGGAAAGGAAAAGGAAAAGGAAATTAAAGGAAATAAAAAGAAATTAAAGAAAATGAAAGAAAATTAAAGGAAAGGAAAAGAAAAGGAAAGAAAAGGAAAGAAAAGGAAAGGAAAGGAAGGAAATGAAAGGAAAATATAGGAAAATAAAGGAAAGAAAATTGAAGGAAAAGAAAGGAAAGGAAAGGAAATGAAAGGAAAATGCAAAGAACACCTTCAAATGAATAATGAAATACAATTAAAGTGTGCGTGGGGTGGAGTGATGCAGGTTTTATATATATATATATATATATATATATATATATATATATATATATATACATATATATATATATATACACATAAAGGATTCTGTTTGGTTACTAAGTTTATCATTAATGATTCTCTCTGTGTGTGTGTGTGTGTGTGTGTGTGTGTGTGTGTGTGTGTGTGTGTGTGTAAGGGTGTTTCACACAGGATTTTCCACATAGGATCATGTTTCTATTTTAGTTTCTATTCACTATAGCACTTTATACCGGTCCTCTAATCTGATAGGACGTCCCACCTGTGGTGATATTCTGTACATTGGGACATTTTACTGTTTGTATCACTCCGCTTGTCTGTGTTCATACAACGCCACAGAAACCGTTACTAGGTTACTACACTTATTATGGACCGTCAGACTGTGAGGCGCGAAGCTGTCAGTCTGAACTCGGCTGTCTCGTGCTCCCTCTAGCGGTCGTTATCAGTACTGAACACAGCCGCAATAAAAACAAAAGCCTGCGAGGGTGGGCGGGACTTTATAAATCGCGCAAATCAATTGGTCAAATCTGTGATTGACATGTTTGCCGAGTCACCGCCTTGAAAATACTTTAGCGTCCGGAAGTTTAAAAGGACGGTTTCTTTTACAGCCACCACTGGTAAGGTAAGAGCAAAAGGAGAATAATAAACATCTAGGAGCAATAATAAAAGCCTTAATGCTCCTACTGAGATTTATCGTTACATATAATGTGATCAGTCATTAAGCTTATTATTATTATTATTATTATTATTATTTGCTGACGTCACGATGCCCTTAGACACAGCCGTTAGCAACTGACCATAGTTACAGTCTCTAAACGTATAGTTCAGTTTGTTGTTTTGTTTTGGGTTGTTGACGTGGAGTTAACTACATTAAGGAGATGTAGTTTATAAACGTAGCCACTTTGTAGTAGTTTAACGTGTGAGGAAAACCAGTGCTGTTTCTTATTAGCATTAACAGTTCATTAGCATTGACACGCTACAAAGTATTCAGAATTAAGCAAATCGCCCAGTATTGTAAAATAAAAGTAAAGTACTGACGTTAAAGTTCATTAAATAAAACATTACAGGGTTTGCTGTTTTAGGAAAGTAATCAATGTCAGTGTGGTGAGATAAGACGTGTCATGTTTAGTTTTTATCAGTTTATAGTTACAGAGATTGTCTTGGAACATCCCCAAAAAAAAGTTCCAAAGTCATTCCTACATTAGCCACACTTTTATTTATTTATATTTATTGAGTTGTATTTATATTTATTATTTTATTTTATAAAATAATATTTTATTATTATTACAAATTATTATTTGTATTTTATTTATTTTATTTTTATTAAGTTGGAAAAAAAAATTAAATTGGATGTCCCGAAGCCCTGTCCGTGCCAATAAAAAACCTAATAGAAACTTAAAAAAACTTCACTATATAAACAATTAATGTATTTTTAATAATCATTTCATATGGTGCATTCATTATTTACATTTACAGCATTTAACAGACAACTTTATCCAGAGTGACTTACATTTTATTTCATTTTATACAACTGAGCAATTAAGGGTTAAGGGCCTTGTTCAGGGGCCCAGCAGTGGCAGCGTAGTGTAGTGGTGGAGCTGGAATTCGAACTCACGACCTTCTGATCAGTAGTCCGACGTCATAACCACTGGGATCACCACCTTTGTTACTTTAGAAATGCTATATTGAGATTGGAGAAATCAGCACTACTGTGCTATAAATGTGCTGTAATAGGTCTGAATTGTAAATATTTTGGCTAGAAATTTCTGAACAAGTGAAAGTCAACAAGTTGCAGGTCATAATTAGATACTTAGTCTTTGTATACTGAAGTATTAAGTATCAGATGGAATTTGTAACTCATCTTAATGACGCTTTCTTTTTTAAACATGCGTAATACATCCACAAAACAAAAAACTTATGGCTACATGGCTTTCCTTTTTAAGAATATTTTAATGAATGCAATGATAGATACCAACATATTTATCTTTCCTCTCAGAATCTATCAGGATTTACTGCTGTTATACCCTGATATTGAAAGGAAAATGAAAATAAACACCTACTTTATTAGGAACACCTGTACATTGATGCAGTTATCCAATAAGCCAGTTGTGTGGGAACAGCACAATGCATACAGTAATGCAAAGACATTTTCACCAAACATCAGAATGGGGAAAATGTGATTTCTGTGACTTTAACCATTGCATGGTTCTTGGTACCAGATGGGCCAGTTTGAGTATCTCAGACACTGCTGATCTCATGAGAATTTGACCAAAATAGTTACACAGAATGGTACAAAAAAACAGGGAGAAATTGACAGTTCTGTGCCTAGAAATGCTTGGCTGATAAGAAAGATTAGAGGAAAATAGTTGATTAAAAAATGATGATTAGGAGCAGAACCTGATGTGGTCTTCTGTTGTAGCTCATCCACCTCAAGATATGATGTTTTGTGTGATCTGGGATGCTTTTCTGATAACTATGATTGTAAAGAGTGCTTATTTGATAGACTTCCTGTCAGTTCAGAATAATCTGGTCATTCTCCTTTAGTCTCTCTCACCAACAAGATGCAGACCCTCTGCACACAGGATGTTTTTTATTTTCCGCTCCATTCTGTGTCACAGAGATAAACTTTTCCCCATTCTGATGTTTGATTTGGATATTGGGTGAACAGTGTCGGAAGTCTGTAGATAGATGTGCCCTAGGCCCCTGTTGAAAAAGGTTTGGCCTGCCCTAGTGTACACTGTCAAAAGAAAACCAAGTTTAAAAAAACGAATAAATATTCAAATGCAATAAATAGTCACATTTTCAACTTTTGAGAAATGCTAATCACTATTTTTATAATAATTATCAGGAAAGCCTTGCGTTCTCCACCTCTGTATGAATATTTAATTTCTTTTTAAATTCTTTTTAATTTTTTTGTATATCTATGGCAGCATGCCTGCGGTTAGTTGTCTATTACACACTTGTACTCACGCAATCAGGCCTCACCCTGTTTTTGTGAAGAAACACTGAGTGAAAAGAATGGCTGAGTCTGTCACAAACGGTTGGCCTAAATGACAGGTGCAGCAGCTGTGTATGTGTGTGTGTATGTGTGTATGTGTGTGTGTGTGTGTGTGTGTGTGTGTGTGTGTGTGTGATACATACAGTACATATGGGATAAAAAAATGGTTCAGCATATATTTGCATGTCTGTGTGAGAGTGAGAATAAGAGCGAGAGGAAATAGAGGGAACGAGAGAGGGCACAAGAGTCGAATGACATAACTATAAGAGTGGAGAGAGAGAGAGAGAGAGAGTGTGTGTGTGTGTGTGTGTGTGTGTGTGTGTGTGCACGCACGCGCGCACGCTTGTAGAGCAGATAATAGAGGCTGAATGCGCTGGGTCTCTCTCATATTGTCATTATCAGCAGTATCACCATTCTGTCAGTTCCACATACTGATGTTACACCAGTACCATTGGCCTTGACACAAAAAGCCACAGATCTAGAGGAGAACTGAGAGAACGAGACCCTGTATTTATGTCAACACTTTATAAACCAGCTACTCTGCATGCACACTCTGTATTCAGAGAGATGGGAATAGAGACAGGGAGAGAGTTTTAGAGGTTATCTGTGGACTAGGATGTGACCCAGATTTGGGGATGAAGGTAATATTATCCTTTGGATGGCACCTGTGGTGTGGAGGGTATCAGACATTGCAGGGAAGGGACATCTCCATTCCTCATTATTGGTAAGAGGTCACTTTAAAAATCCTCTAAAATTTTGGCTTAGCAGCAGCTTTAAAAATTCTTGCTTTAAAGTAGTTATGTTGTAAATTAGATATATTTTTTAATGTAGTTTGTTTTATTATATAGAAACTAATATTATATAGTCTAATATTATTTGGACAGTTCTGCTTTATATATATAAATGGAGACTTTGTGACATGTTCATCAGAGCTGAGACACGATGACACATGAGTTTCCCTGCTTTAAATGTTGTTAGTTCATTATTCATTGCTAAACAAAACAAAAATTAAATAAGTCCAACAAAACCAGTTTTGCTCCCATCTGTGTAGAGTTCAGTTTCACACGTACTTCATGTGTCTGTATGGGTTTCCCTAGGTTTCACACTGTCGAAAACATGACAGTAAAAACTTTGGATTGGCTCAGATAAATTGTGCGTGGTTCCCTGCAGTGGAGTTCCATCCCATCCATGCAGGGAATATTCCTGATAAACCTGCAGTGTTGTCTGGATGCTTGCTGACCAGGAGAAATCAGTTTTTTTTTGTCAAATCTTTCAACATATCTTGTTTTACAGCGTATTTTATTTAACGCCAAGCCTTATTTCCTCATATGTTTGCTTAAGCACTTGCTTTATAAGGTCACAGAAATATAAACTGTTATTACTTCACTTAAAAAAAACTTGTTTGTGTAAGTCACATGACTACATAATTGCTCATCTGTTCTAGATACTTTTTGATATGTTTTTGGAACGTTGCCAAAGCAACACTGTGGCAAGGGCATTTACACAATCTTTTATTAAAAAACGGTCATTAAAACGAAAACAGATTTCTAGCACAAGTAAGAAAAAATGAAAAGAAGCTACTGTTTATCCATTTGATCAGTATGAATGTTCTGCTTGGTTTTTGCCATGCTCGACCTTCATCAAGGAGATCATCAATATGACCTGCTGTTGATCACAGACCAGACTTTGATCTGTTTGTAAAATGTGGTAGACTCTTACTTGATTAGTCATTGAATCCAAAGGTTACGGTCATGATTCATTTTGAGCTTCTGAAGCATCACTGGTAGGTTGGGTTTTGGTGAAGATTGGTACAGTAGAGCAATCAAACCATTTTTTAATGTACAATTCTTTTGTGATTTATTTTTTTTTATTAATTTTTCTTTTTATTTATTAGCTAGCTATATTTATTTTATTTGTGTTAGGTCATTTAGGCTTTCTCTGTCTCCCTTTCTCAGTCCCAGACCATGAACTACGTTGGCCAGTTGGCAGAGACTGTTTTTGTAACTGTCAAGGAGCTTTATCGTGGACTAAACCCTGCTACACTCACCGGTGGGATTGATGTAATCGTTGTGCGTCAGCCGGATGGCAGTCTCCAGTGTTCACCTTTCCATGTGCGCTTTGGAAAACTGGGGGTTCTTCGCTCCAAGGAGAAAGTGGTAAGAGAAAGAGTAGCAATGAAAACCGATAGTGTTAACATGAGATTTAAAGATATTTCTATGTATGTGTCCCATAAAAATGCTTATTTATGGGAAAGAGATCTGTCCTACTAAAGTAAAGTAGTTTACCAAATACTTAAAACATGCTCTAGCAGTTTCCCCAAATAAATGATTAAACTAAACATACATTGCAGTATTTTATGGTATTTAAATATTTTGTTATGAAATTGCACCATTGTAAGAAGACATAGAAGACACGCATATAACATCCACCAGCCAAATGATCTTGTCACCTCATATCAAGTGGTTGGGGGTTTTCAGTTGTAGGTCCTGAAATATGTTTCTTATATTCTTTACATTGTCTAACTGTCTTGGCTTCAGCATTAATGCCTGTACTTTTATAATAGCTAACATCCAACTAGTTACTAAGTTCTAAATTTATAACACAACTTTTTTCATTTATTAGACCACCATCACCAATCCAAAACTGCCTTATCTACCTGTACCTAACATAAACATGCCATGTACCTATAATATCCCCCTTTTTACTTCCAGGTGGATATTGAGATCAATGGTGAGCCAGTTGACCTGCACATGAAACTTGGGAACAATGGAGAAGCATTCTTTGTGGAAGAGAGTGATGGCTTGGAGGTATTAAGGAAGTGATCATACGGTGTGGTGTTTGAACATTCATGAAACGTACATGCAGAATTGTATGAATCCTATATACTACAAGCTGTAATTTATCTAGAATATATTGTTTATCACTCAGGTCGGAGTACCAGCCCACCTTTGCACCTCACCCATCCCTATGGAGAATCCAGAGGTTTCAGAAGTGGCCGAGTCTCCCTTTAACACCACCGCGTCAAGCCGGCGGAAAAAACGGCGCAAGAAACGCACCCGATCAGATGCACATCTCCATGAGGATGATAGCTCCTCCTCAGAGGAGAGAGAGACCCCAGAACAGGATGTCCTGAAAGAGGAGTCTGTGTTCATGGCAAGGTTGGAGCTTTCATTCAGCTTGTGAAATACTATAATAAGCTTTGCTTGTGAGCATATAACTCAGATTATGCCACTTTATATGGAACACCTATACACACGCTCATTCATGAAATTTTCCAGTCAGTCATGCACGTAGCAGTCATGCAGATTCTGGTCAAGCGCTTTAGTTCACAATCAGACAGCAGAACAAGGAAAGAATGTGATCTGAGCTCAAATCATTCTGGCCATTCTCCTCTGACCTCTCTCATTAAAAAGGCCATGGTAAAAGTAACTGAGATTACACTAAAGTCTCTTCTTCCTTTTCATCTGCATCTGATGAGCATTCATATTTTAAGTCAAAATTTATGTTCATTGAAACCGTTGCCATGTCTGCTGATGGTGTCACTAACACTGCAGTATTAACTGTTTCAAACATAAAAACTTTTTTTGGGTGAACACAGATGATCGGAATAATCACAGATTCCAGTTATATTTTCAATTTGTTTTAATTATTTTTGTTCTTCTCTGTGAACATTTCAGGTTTGTGTACGGTCTGAATGAATCACCTATTGAGTTTTTTCTGTGTATGTGTGTTTCTGTAGTAAGTCTGTGTATTACTCTCTGTCTGAGGAACCAGGTGAGGATGCACTTGGACCGCAGGCAGGTGACTTGCATCCTTACTCTGATGGAGAGTGTTCACCTCACGAGAGGTAACAGTGTGCATCTCAGAGCCTATCCCACTATGAACAAATTTGAACATACTGTTTATAATCTATGATGCACATATTGCACTGAATCAGCTAAGCTGGTTCCCACAGTTTCTTCTTGCATTATGACATTTGATTGAGTGTGCTTTACATGCTGATTACATAGTGCATTTATTTGGACTGAGCAGCTCTATATACATATGAGGGTAAACCGTGAACTTAAATGAGAAAAGAAGAAATACTTCATATTGTTCTCATTTCTCCATCTACCTTTTTCACACTCTCCTTCACAGCCTGTTCTATAGTCGACCCTCCTCTCCTAAGAGTGACTCTGAACTGTTTGTAAAACCTCAGGAAACATCAGGGCCTCAGATGCAGTGGAACTGGGGTGGATTTCCCAAGGTGCTATGTTTTCCTCCTACAAAACATCTATCATTTCTTTTTCTATCCCAGCAAATCAAACCTTATCCGATGTTCTGTTTTATGCCAGCAGGTGTGTTCACCAGAGCGAGGCAGCCCTCCCCCTCTCGTTACACCCTCTGAGCACTCCCACTTCCGGACCATCCAACGGCAGGCCTCATTCAACATGGAGTCTTCCGACCCCTTAACCACTGTAACTGTATTGAGAACAGAACCTTGGATTCTTGAAAATAGAGTTGAACACTCAACCCCAAACACAGATGCTTCCTCTCCCACAGACCAGGCTTCACTACTCACACCACCCCTTGTGGAGCCTGCAGTGGGCTCTGAGCAACAGAACATTTCAGAACTGGAGACCTTGAGTGGCCTGAGTGATTGCATGGCTAACACAGTTAGCACATGTGGCACAGACTGTGACACTAGAACTGCAAATCGAGTTAACGCAGACAACTTCACAGGTCCTTCTAACTCTGATAGGGTAGTCAGTGTTCTTAATGATGTTAGTAAAAAACCTGTCATCTCGGTTTGCTCTGAATACCATGCAAGCACTGTTAGTGTATTGGATACAGCTGACCCAATTAGCATGGCTCAGTCGGAAGCGTTAGCTTCCCTTGTCGATAAAATCAGTTCTTTTACTGAGACAGATCAACACACTACAGCAGAAATAGGAACTTCAGTAGAGAGAGACAGTGGTATTGAAGCATTGACAGAAGGATTTGCAGAGGCTACAGTGGCTCCACAAACAAATCAGGAAGCAAAGAGTGTTGGAGTGATTGAACATGTGGATTCTGTTAAATTTGAGAAGTCTAGCTTCTCCCAGTCATCTAATGCAGCAGAATCTTCAACTAAAGCAGCAGAATCCCAGGAAAAGAAAAACGGTTGGTTTTAAGCTTGATTGTGCTGCTGGTGATTAAGATTTGTAGTTCTCATTAATGCTTTGGCACAATGTCTCCAAAGATTCTTTTCTATCTCTCTTTCCACTATATATCGTACAGGCAAACGCAGTCAGCATGTGGGACCAGCAGATATCTATCTGGATGATTTGTCTAAACTTGACCCTGAGGTGGTTGCACTTTATTTTCCCAAAAGGTGAGACTTTAAATTTTCTTATGTTTTTTCATGGGAATTGACCTAAGCCATTACAGAACACTATGCTGTTCTGTAGGAAATAGTTTATATTTAATACTCGTATGTACCATATGTGTATCTATAATAGCTTGTTTTGTGTATATCAGCACAAGACTTAATAATATATCTGGATCAAGATGTAACACAACATAGAATATTGCATACAGAATACTGTATGAACAGTGAAATATAGGAAGCACCATAACTAAAATCAATAGTGTACATGGTTTGGAGTAATACACCAGTAATTAATCACTAAAGAATTTTACCTGCTGTATAGTGTTAGAATTAGTGCATTATACATGACAAATGTACAGATTATCTGTGTGTAAGAGATTAAGAAATTGTATTTCACTATTGTATATCTTTCTAATTGGTATTGGCTTTCATGATCTTTTTTCCTTGCTATCCAGTGAAGGTGAATCTCCTTCACAGTGTGATGCTGAGCTGGGTTCAGTTCCATCCATACAGTCCTCACAGTCAGGCCAACAGTCTCCTCAGACTGTAAGCACTGCCAACGTGGACAGTGGGACTGAGTATCTATCAGACTCAACCACTGACAATTTGGAGGTTTCCTTGTCCCTCTGTGGAACTGAGGGATACTCCAGGAAGATCAAGAAAGGTACACATTATCCACATACACACATACACATTGAACACCAATTCTCAATCCGATATTTTGCTCCGTTTTCATTGGGAAGCAGCGATAAATTGACTTATTAAATATGACTAGGGTTGGGAACCGAGAACCGGTTCTTATTCAGAACCGCTTCTGTTTTTTAACAGGAACTGGAACCGCGCTGAATTTTTTAGTTTCGGTTCCAAACGCAGTTCCGATGCGATGACGGGCAAAGCGCTGGGAGCGGTCACTTTAAATAGCCATGTCTTACCTCATGTATATTCATTGTTTACACTGTTTACAGTCACGCAACCAAATTAACGCAGCTTACCACAGAAATCAGTCACTCACGCTGCTGTGCTGAGGTACACTTTGTGTTAAACATGTCTAAAAAAAGTCTAAAGTGTGGATTAATTTCCAAAGCTACAACAAGGAAGCAAATCTACCCCATCATAAAAAACAAAAACAACAACAAAAAAAAAAAACACATTTTCCAAAAATAAATGTTGTAGTACAACTATCAGGACATCAGTGATGTGTGATCTGAATTTGGTGACAGTACAGTGTATTACAGTGAAGCTATTGATTTTTTTATATTATGAAAAATCATAAAAAATAAACAAAAACTCATTTCCTGAAAATAAATGTTGTAGTACATCTATCAGGACATCAGTGATGTGTGATATGAGTTTGGTGACAGTACAGTGTATTACAGTAAAGTTATTGACTATTTTGTAGCTTTGTAAGCTATCAAAGATACACAGAGACAGGATTGCTGCATGTGACCAGAATGGTCGTATTTTTTTATTAAACCTTCTGCGCAGGAACAACGCATCAACCAACTAACTAACTCTCCCACTTCTTAAAGGGGAAATGCCAAAAATGTATGTGTGTGTTTGTCGGTGATATGTGAAATATGTATCAGTTATCTGTGGATTGTTTGTATCTGCCACCACATTTTGTCCAACGCGGAGGAAAGCTGATATTGAGGAAACTTGGGTTGTAGCTGCCTCTCTACATTACTACAATAAAAAAGAGGCGTTATTTGTGTAATAAGAGTGTTTAGGTCAGGAGCTATTGACTCGGGAAATTCGAATCTGTGAATATGGAGCCAACTTTACTTAAGTCCCTCTGAGAGGGTTTTCTCCACAGCTGGAGATACAATAAGCCAGGAAAGGTCTCGTCTTCTCCCAGAAAAAGCAGACATGTTAATTTTTCTTCCGAAAAATTGTTAACTGTTTTGCTAAGTTGTAATTCTGGATGTTAAATTTGATGTTGGATTTATTTAAATTTAAATTGATATGAATTGAAATGCTCTGTTTAAAATATTTAAAGAGTGATTAATAAACACAAATGGAATTGTTTAAGTATTGCGCATTATTTTTCACATTTCTTTTATTATGGAATCGGAATCAGAACCAGGAATCGTAAGGCAGAACTGGAACCGGAATCGGAACCGGAAAATTTCTTTTGATACCCAACCCTAAATATGACGCTTCACCAAAGTGAAGTTTGTGCTGTCATAGCGCTCAAATAAACAAACATCATAAGATCAGACGCCATTATTTGCAGCTTTTTCTGTGTCTTTTGTGTATTTCATTGTGCTTTTCTTTGTTGCAGAAAAGTTTGAAGAGCACATGGTCACTTATCAAGACTTTGTCAACAACCCTGGAATTATTGATGACCCAAACCTTGTCATCTGTATCAACTCAAAGTTAGTGAAAGAACTCTGCTGTTGGACCAGAAGAGCATCTAGTTGTTGTTATTTATTTTATTTTATTTAGAACAATCTTGCTGCCAAGCGTAATGAAATAATATATTATTTCAGTTATTTAGTAATCAATTTCTGTTAATCTCCTTTCAGTTATTACAACTGGGCAGCTGCTGCTCCGATGATTCTGTCAATGCAAGCTTTTCAGAAGAATTTGCCAACGGTACAAAGCCCATTATATGTTTGTTTAGGCTTATTTCATTACATTTGTGATGGGAGTATTTGGCCATGAGGTCCTGCTTCCTGATCAGTATTTACATGAATATTTTTTTATCTTTTATCTTAATGTAGAGTACAGTTGAGCAGTTAGTTAAAGATAAGATGCCTAAGAAGTCTGGTCGCTGGTGGTTTTCCTGGAGAAGAAAAGACTTGGAAAATAATCAGGTATAGTTTGTCGTTTAATTGGAATATGTGTGGTTGGCATGGTTTATGGTGCATGCAGTAGTTATTGTTGCCAGGTTACTGTCTGTGTGGAGTTTTGCATATTCTCCCATGTTCCTGTGCATTCCCACTGGGTTCTCTGGTTTCCTCTGAAAACATGTCACTAATTTGATTAGCTATTATAAATAGCCCCTATGAATGAGCATGCTATGGACTCTCTAGCCATGTTGTATGTATTCCCACCTTGAGGCCCTTCTTCCCAGGATATGCTTCAGATCCAGAAGGAGTTACTGAAAATTAATGAAAATGATTGCATTATAATTTAAGAAGACTAGTCAGAGTCAGTGCATTACAGAAATTAGGCATGATGTACTACATTGAATTAATTTATACTAGACATTATGTGGTCAAAGGTTTGTAGACACTTGACTAATCACACCCATATGTGCTTGTTGAACATCCCATTCTAGATTTATTCCCTTTTATCTGTTAAGATGGCTTTCCATTAGATGTTGGAACAAGGATTTATGTTCATTCAGCCACTAGAGAATTATTGAGGTCTGTTGAGGAAGCCTGCATTCCAGTTCATACCAAAAGTGTTCAGTACGGTTAGGGGTCAGGGCTCTATGAAGGACTCTCAACTTTTTCAAAACTCCAGCATTTCCAAACCATGTCTAAGATATTTTCAGTTTTATGCTTCAAAGCTTTTGGCAACAGTTTTTGGGATGGACAACATATGATTGTGACCGTCAGGTTTTCCCAACTTTTGGCCATATAGTGTGTCTTTGTCTGCCTTTATTAACAGTTTAGACCGTAATACATTTTAGCACATTTTACAATAGATATGTCTAAATAACATAGTACATGAAAGTTCCAGTTTATTACCCAAAGCTGAAACAGTCAAATCTGAGGAACAGAGAGTATTGCTACAGTTTTCTGATCTTGAGTTCACAGGTTGATTTGACTTTCTTTTCCAGCCAAACACAAAGCCTGACTCTGAAGACCATCAAGCTGAGGCGTCATCTTCTCCTACTATACCTCCCACAACAAAGTAAGATTGTTTTTGCAATTTTTAATCTTAATTTTTAATCGTAACAATGCCACAGACTTACAAATAAGGTGTCAATTCACAAAAACATTCTGCCACCTGCATTATGCTTGGTGGTTTTCGTTTAGACCAGTCAGCCAAGACAATGCTACAAATTAACTTTAGATTTTTTTAGGTTAATTTTATGATCTTATGTTGAATCTGGTTTGTTCAGGGATCACTCTGCTCAGCTCTCCAGTGATGATGATGGTAATGAAAGTGAAAGTGTGAACAGACAGGAAAGTGTAACAGAAGCCATGAGCACTGCACAGTGCCTTAATCAGATTTACCGCAAATCCCTCCGCCTCACCTCCCAACAGATAGTAAGTAACTCTGTTACTCTATATACACTGCACCGAAGCTGTAGTCTTTTAGTTCATTAGACTGTGGGTCAGTGGTGGCTCAAGTGATTAAGACTCTGGGTTGTTGGTTCAAGCCCCAGCACTGCCAAGCTGCCACTGTTGGGCCCTTGAGTAAGGTCCATAACCCTATCTGCTTCAGGGGCACTGCATCACAGCTGACCCTGCGCTTTGAGTCCAACCTTATGTGACAAAATAAACGCTTCTGTACTCTGTTCGGGTGTTGTATTACATTTTGAACAGTTTCTTGTTAAAAGACAGCAGCCTGAATGTCTATAAACTATGTTTATAAATCTGTTATATGTGTTTGTGCACGTGCATGTTAGGAGCGTCTCAGTTTGAAAGAGGGCGCTAACAATATTGTATTCAGTGTGACCACTCAGTACCAGGGCACTTGCCGTTGTGAAGCTGCCATCTATCTGTGGAACTGGGATGATAAAGTCATAATCTCTGACATTGATGGAACCATCACCAAGTAAGTAAATGTGTATTATACATGTGGTTACATATACATTTTGATTTTTTTGGAGGGAACATGTTTGTTTTGAGGTAATGCTGTTCAATTTGTGTAAATAACAGGTCCGATGCACTAGGCCACATTCTGCCACAGCTGGGCAAAGACTGGACGCACCAAGGCATTGCGAAACTTTACCACAAAATACATGAGTAAGAGACATACAATGACAATGACTTATAGTCTGCTGCTCTATAGACTGCTACACATGTGCAATCAGTACAAATGACTATGAACTGTATGCACTGAAGATTCAAGATTTTTATTGTCAATTATGGCCTGCAGATATAGACTGTTCCGAAATCTGCATGTTATGGTTGTAGTGCTCTGGTGCTGCTTGCCAGATGTCATAAGTGTAAAAAAATTGTGAATGGGATGGGTGGGGTCACTGACGATGTTGCTGGCCCACTTGAATGTGCTAATGAAAATGTCCCGTAGTGAGGGGAGATCTGTCCCTGTGATTCTATGGGCCGTCCTTATCCCCCTCTGTAGTTCCCTTCTTTCATGTGTTCCAAACCACACAACAATGAAGCAGGTTAACACACTGCATCATGATTTTTTCCATAGCAAATAAAGTAGTACCGGCTGTGGACCTGTTTGTCTTGTAAGCAAACTGTAGTGGGTCTAGCGTTGTTGGAATTGTGCTCAGAATGTGGTTCATGACAAGACTCTCAAAACACTTCATGAGAACTGGAGAGAGAGCCACTGGTCTGTAGTTATTAAGACATAAGTCTGTGGCTTTCTTTGGGACAGGGATGATAGTGGTGGCCTTAAAACAAAGAGGAACAATAGACAGGGTAAGGGATAGATTAAAGATATCCTTGAATATATTTGTCAGCTTTGAAGCACACAGCCAGAGGACTCTTCCTGGTATGTTATCTGGACCTGCTGCCCTGCGTGTATTCAATCTGCTCAGTGACTTATACACATCTGTAGGAGACCATGTGGGTGTATATTTCTCTTTGTCAGCTATAACTTTCAGCATTGCCCGTGATTCTGTTTTCAGAGCTTCTAAGCTCTTAAAGCTTCAAAGCGTTAAAAATGGTTTTCACCTGGTAATGATTTTAGATGCAAAGCTGTTTGTATGTGACTCTCCTTTGTGGCATTGCATTTTCCTGGAGTCGTGTGTGGTGTAATGGTTTTCTAGCTTTTGCCTGTAGGTAATTTTAGCTCCCTTTACGCTCTTGCGAATTTCTTCCTATTCAGCCACAGAGCATGGCGTGTAGCTGATGTTCCAGTGCTCTCTGCAGGCCACACAAGTTCTGCCACATCATACCTTAATAAAGCACACTTTGTGTGCAGGGGCTTTGTAATGCAGGAACAGGTTTAGATTAGGTCAGTGGAGAGAAATCTTAATGCTACAACATACAATAACAACTTATATAGTTGTGTGCCTTCAGCTTTGTGGCAGCAGTTTGGGGAAGGTTCAACCTGGGTATGATGGTCAGCTGTCTACAGCTATATTTACATTTACATTTACAGCATTTGGCAGATGCCATTATCCAGAGTGACGTATATAACTGCTTAAATCTCTAACATTGGATACATTAATGCTGGCTCACTAAGTTACATACTTAAGATACCATGAGTTTAAAACATTTGTTCAAAGTTACAATGAAAAAGTGTCAAAGGTTTTTTTTTTTTTTTAAATGCAAAAGATAAGGAAAGAAGTGCTAGGTGAAGTGTTTCCTGAATAAGTAGGTCTTCAACCGCCGCTTGAAAATAGCCAGTGACTCAGCTGTCCGGACCTCTAGGGGAAGTTCATTCCACCACCTTGGTGCCAGTACAGAGAAGAGTCTTGTAGTATGCTTGCCTCTTACCCTGAGAGATGGTGGAACCAGTCGAGCAGTGCTGGTAGATCGGAGGGTGCGGGGTGCAGTGCGCAGAGTGATGAGGGCTTTGAGGTAAGAGGGAGCTGGTCCATTTTTGGCTTTGTAGGCCAGCATCAGTGTATTGAATCTGATGCGTGCAGCTACCGGAAGCCAGTGGACGGATCGCAGCAGCGGGGTGGTATGTGAGAACTTTGGCAGGTTGAAAACAAGCCGGGCAGCTGCATTTTGGATCATTTGCAGAGGATGGATTGTGTTCATAGGTAGACCTGCCAGCAGTGCGTTGCAGTAATCCAGTCTAGAGATGACGAGACTGAACAAGTACCTGAGCAGCCTGTGTGGACAGAAATGGCCGAATACTTCTAATGTTGTAGAGAAGAAACCGAAATGAGCGAGTCACATTAGCAACATGAGAGGAAAAGGACAGTTGATTGTCCATGGTTACCCCAAGGTTGCGAGCTGTGGCTGAAGGGGAGATCAGATCGTTGTGCAAGGATATAGCAAGGTCATGACCTGGGGATGAATCACCTGGGATGAACAGCAGTTCAGTTTTGCTAGGATTGAGCTTTAACTGATGAGCAGTCATCCATGATGAAATTTCTGCCAGACATGCTGAGATCCGGTCAGAAGCTGTGGCATCTGAGGGTGGGAAAGAGAAGATAAGTTGTATATCATCAGCATAGCAGTGGTAAGAGAACCCATGTGAGGAAATAACTTCCCCAAGAGAGTGAGTATACAGGGAGAAAAGAAGAGGACCAAGTACTGAGCCCTGTGGGACGCCAGTGGAGAGTCTGCGTGGAGCAGATGTCACTCCCTTCCATGTTACCTGATATGAGCGTCCTTCCAGGTAGGAAGCAAACCATTCCCAAGCTGATCCGCAAATCCCAAGACTTCTGAGGGTGGATAAGAGAATCTCGTGGTTGACCGTATCAAATGCTGCTGAAAGGTCAAGGAGGATAAGGACGGATGACAGTTTGGCTGATCTAGCAGCATGTACTTTCTCAGAGACATCCAAAAGGGCTGTCTCTGTGGAATGAGCTGCTTTAAAGCCAGACTGGTTGGGGTCTTGGAGGTTGTTCTGTGAGAGATAGACAGACAGTTGATTATAGACAATGCGCTCAAGAATTTTTGAAAGAAATGAGAGAAGTGATACCGGTCTGTAGTTACTGATGTCTGATGGATCCAGAGCGGGTTTCTTTAGGATGGGAATAACCCTTGCTCTCTTGAAAGTAGTTGGTACCTGACCAGATGCTATGGATCTATTGACGATAGTGGAAATGAAGGGCAGAAGGTCTTGCGAGATGGTCTAGAGCATAGTGGAAGGGAGTGGATCCAATGGGCAGGTGGTAGGATTGCAAGACTGGATGAGCTGTAAAATCTCTTCTGCTGCTACAGTTGAGAAATGCGACAACAAAGGTGTAGGGGAATCCATACTCTGAGATATAAATGCAGTCGGGGCTGAAGTGAAGGTCCGGCAGATTTCCTCAATCTTCTCCTGGTAGAAGGAAGCAAAGTCTTCTGCAGTCAGGGAGGATGAAGAAGGAGGAGGCAGGGGGTTGAGCAGAGAAGAGATGATGTTGTGGAATTTCCGAGGGTCATGTGAGAAAGCTTCAAGCTTTTCCTTGTAGAAGGAAGTCTTGGCAGAAGTCACATCTGAGGAGAACTTGGCAAGAAGTGTTCGGTAAGAATCAAGATCTGCATCAAGATTTCTTCCACTTTCTCTCTGACGATCTTAGCTCTCTTCGATTGTTGCGCGGCACATCTGAAAGCCAAGGAGCAGAACAAGAAGTTTTCTTTGGTTTAGTGAACATAGGGCAGAGGAAGTCCATAGTTGTGGAAAGAGAAGAGAGAAAAGTATCTGTGGGCGAGTCCAAGGGTAGTGAGGAAAAAGACTCAGGATCAGGAAGGGAAGAAAGAGTGCCAGAAGCTACAGAAGAAGGGGAGACAGAGTGAAGGTTGCGGCGGGTAAGAGCGAGGGGGTGAGAGGTAGTTTTAGGTAAGGTAGGGAAAGTGATGGTGAAGGATACCAGGTGATGATCAGAGACGTGTAGTGGGGTAGCAGTCATGCCTGTAACTGGAGAAGGACTGGTGAAAACCAGGTCCAGGACATTGCCTCCTTTGTGTGTGGGGATGTAGCTGTTGAGTGTGAGGGTGAATGAGTCGAGAAGAGACAGGAGGGAAGAAGAATGTAGCTTGTCAGAGGGGAGGTTGTCCAAGTCACCAAGCAGTGTCAGAGGGGAGCTATCGGAAGGGAAAACACTAAGCAGTGTGTCCATTTCTTCCAGGAAGTCACCTAGGGGACCAGGAGGGTGGTAAACAACAATTATAACAAGGTTGATTGGACACTATATAGTGTCAATTTATTAGTTAGATTAGATTAGATTAGATTCAACTTTACACATGTACAAGTACAAGGCAACGAAATGCAGTTTCAGTCTAACCAGAGTGCAATAGCAGCAAGTGCAGGATATACAGTGTTTACAACAGTTAAATAAGTTAAATAAAGTGGTAATATGGAAGTAATTTAAAATGTAAGTAAAATGTGTGTGTACTATGAACATAATATACAGATTTACTGAAATTTACAGAAGGATATGTGCAGTGCAGTAAAACAAAATATACAGGAGGATATGTACAATGGTAAGGCAATGGTGAGCAGCAATGCAAAAAAAAAAAAAAAAGAGCAAGTGTGCAAATGAGCATAGTTGTGTGTAAACAGTCCATTAGTGCAATAACGAATTGTGGGGTGAGAAATGAGCAAATGTACAAGTGTAACAGTGCATGTAGAACAGTAGGATCAACGAGGGGCAGAGTTCAATAAAGAGACAGCTCTAGGAAAAAAGCTGCTCTTTAGTCGGCTGGTCTTGGTCCGGAGGCACCTGAAACGCCTGCCGGAGGGCAGAAGAGAAAACAGTCTATGGGCGGGATGAGAGGAGTCCTTAAGAATGCTGCGAGCTCTACACAGACAACGTTTCTTCTGGATGTCCTCCATGGCTGGAAGTGGAGTCCCTGTGATGCGCTGGCCAGTTTTCACCACACGCTGCAATGCCCTGCGCTCTGCAACAGAGCAGCTCCCATACCAGACTGTAACACAGCTGGTCAGGATGCTTTCTATTGTGCAGCCGTAGAAGTTCACCAGGATATCCGAGGAAAGCTGATTTTTCTTTAGTGTCCTCAGGAAAAAGAGGCGCTGGTGAGCCTTCTTGACCAGGCTGGAGGTGTTGGTAGTACAGGACAGGTCCACCAAGATGTGGATCCCCAGGAACTTGAAACTGGAAACGCACTCAACAGCCATCCCATTGATGTGGATGTTGTCATGTGTGCCTCCTGTCTCTTTCCTGAAGTCCACAATGAGCTCCTTTGTTTTGGAGGTGTTAAGGAGCAAGTTATTGTCATTGCACCATGTGGCTAGGTGCTGGATCTCCTCCCTGTAGGCAGTCTCATCATTGTTAGCATCATCTTTCTAATAAAAAACATAAAAGTACTGGCTGATATTTGGAGCAAGTGGAAATTGTGTAGATTTATTACTTTTATTATTAATGCTATTAATACCAATTTTAGTAGAAGTGTTTTGTGTCTTTTCTTCAGAAACGGCTACAAGTTCCTGTACTGTTCAGCCCGTGCCATAGGAATGGCAAACATCACCAAGGGCTACCTGCAGTGGGTCAATGATAAAGGCATTGTCCTACCTAAAGGACCTGTACTACTTGCTCCCAGCAGCTTATTCTCAGCTTTACACAGGTATAACAACACACAAATTTAAATACGTAATGCTCCATTTTTGTGTGGTGCACAAATGTTGTCAATTAAAACATCTTGTACTCATATTTTTACAGGGAGGTAATTGAGAAGAAGCCAGAGGTCTTTAAAATCGCATGCCTGACTGACATTAGAGACCTTTTCAGTCCACACAGACATCCATTCTATGCTGCATTTGGCAACAGGACCAATGTAAGCATCATGCCAACAGTGGAGATGAAGCCAATACAGTTTTATAGATAAAAGAATAACAGATCTCTCTCTCTCTCTCTCTCTCGCTCTCTGGGTGTGTGTGTGTTGTTGTTTGTGTTTGTGTGTGGTGTGTTGTGTGTAGGATGCATTTGCTTATAAGAAAGTTGGTGTACCTGAAACTCGGATCTTCACTGTGAACCCTAAAGGGGAGCTCATACAGGAGAACAGCAAAAGCCACAAGTCCTCGTAAGAAAGACACACATGCAGACATCATGGGATTGGTGCCATCAATTTATTATTGTTATAATAATAATAATAATAATAATAATAATAATAATAATAATAATAACAATAATTATTATTATTGTTATTATTATTATCATACCTGCAAACTAGTCACCTTTTCACCAAAACATTGTCACCTTTTTCACCTCTTGTGAGTTTGCAGGTATGTATTATTATTATTATTATTATTATTATTATTATTATAACATTTGAATATTGGATTTTTCCTAGGTATTCTCACTTGAGTGAACTGGTGGAACATGTCTTCCCTCTCGTCTCTAAAGGCAGGCCTGCATCCTTGGATTACCCAGAATTCAGTAACTTTTCATTCTGGAGAGAGCCTTTAGCACCACTTGACCTCACTTCACTCTAGACTTCCACAGTTAATTTCCATGTCTTTCTGCTTTTACTAATTCTCCTGCTTCACTGCTACCTCTCTTTACTATGACACTAAATATCTGAATGTAATAAAAGCTATATCTGATTTAGTTCAACCTTTAACTAACTTGTACAAAATCAAATACTGTATGTTACCACAAGGTTTGGCTCATCTGCTAAAACAGAGAAAGGCATGTTCAGAAAAGCCAAAGATAATCATTTGGTATCAAATAAATCCAGTGTTGTGTTTATACAACTTTTTTCTATTAGTTTTACATGTTTGTGAAATGCAGTGTCCCCGTGACCCGAGGTAGTTCGGATAAGCGGTAGAAAATGAATGAATGAATGAAATGCAGTTTATCTTTCTAGGTAGTTACTTTAGGAAAGGTATTGTGAATATAGTTCTATCTCACCACTATCCACTACAACTTTGAGCTGTAAATCTATGCAGTGAGCCTTTTTAAGAGAAACACAATTCTTGAGGATTTGATAAGGCCCATGTCAAGCTGGAAATTTTGCTGAATTTTTGTATGCCTGTGTGAAATTTATTTCTGTGATGCTTCAGACTCATCTAACAAAATGAATATAATGCAAAAGATGTTTAAAACAGCAAAACATGCAGAAAGTTATTGTTGAAATGTTTTTAATTTTATTTTTTTAACAGTGCCAAAGCTCTATCATAAACATTTATGTTTTTTTTTTTGTTTTGTTCCATTGGAGGTAAGAAGGTATGTTTTAAAAAAGAAGACTAATTTCTTTCTGAATCTCAAATACTTCCTACTTTATTTTATGGATATTAACCATAACTAAAACCTTGTGGAGCTACAATCCTACTATAACATGACATGATATAGATATGAATTAGGAAATGTCACTAATAATATATTTCAGTAGGATTGACTGTAAATAATAATTTAACTCCATGCACTATATCCTGCCATCTTTCCGTGTCAACAGAATTCAAAAGAATTATTAGGGGGCAGTTTCATCAGTTGAGGTAGTCAGAGTAGGGATTGTTGATGTTTGTGGTGTGTGAAATGTATTGTTTGGAATCTCCTCTTTCAGGTTTGAATGATCGAAGTGTTTGCTTTGTGGATATAAGATGTGTCTTTACTGTAGAAGTGTTTTTTACTGTGTCAGACTGGAAATATAAACAACATGGAAGTTTTTACTGTTACTGCAAATCATATCCATAAAAATTAATAAATACAGCTTTGGATTTTAAATACTTTTTAAAAAAAAATTTGATTCAGGAGTTGGACATGTTTGTGCTTTTGCTCTTGTTTGACACCAGGGATAACAGTAAACAGTGAAATGAACAGTATGAGTTTTGTATTATGTGGAAGTGGACTCTTGACCCTGATAATCATTGTTTATTTTACAACTCTTTTTTTCGTTTACACCACACTGCCAGGTACAGAGTAGACCAAAAAAAATTTCCACGACTTGCTTGTTTAGTTTAGTTTAGTTTAGTTTAGCTACGTTTACTACATTTCTCTAAAAGCGTGTCTTGTCATTTCACATGCAATAAATTACAATACAGAGACATATAAAAAGCAAACGGAGGATTATGATTCCCATAACAGGCAACCCGTAATGCGTGCTGTGTTCGCGTCAGTTTTGGACAGGTGTGTTGAATTAAATCCTGACTCACAGAGCAAATGTAAACAGACAAGATAAATATCTAACCAACGTACTAACTACAGGTAACGTAGTTCCATACAACTGTTACTGAATATATTTGTTTTGTTCTATAAAAATATACGCGACTTAACCTGTAAAATCATAAATTGTACTGAAGCCAATAAATAGAGGGAGAGGAAAACGAAACTTAGTGACTGCATGAAATGGAGGAAACTTTCTTTTCCCGCTATAAAGTCGGTTTTAGGAACAAAACTCCACGTTGTACACTTTTAAAATGACTAAACTGCTGTTTATCATCGTTTCTAAACTTTGGTTTAATGTCACAGACGTTTCCCTTCTTTATTCAGACGTTAGTTAGTTCACAGTGCATTAACTAATGTTAACAAGATTTGAATAATGTATTAGTAAATGTTCACATTAACCTTAACAAATATAAATAAATGCTTTATAAGTGCAGTTCATTATTAGTTCATGTTAACTAATAATAGTAAACTAATGTTAACTAATGATTTATAAAGTGTTATTGTAAAGTGTTACCCAGTTATTTGTTAATTATCTTAAAATATGTAGATCACTTAAACTATTTATATAAGCTGCTTATACTATTTATGTAAAGTGCTTTTATTTATATTCCATTGCAACTTTAAACAGGTCTAAGGAGTTTGATGTTTTCATGTAGCCATGGCAGCTAGCCGGCCTGAAAAATATTCACGAGCAGAAACTTGTTGAACTCACCAGGTGACACCTCAACATGTCTTTTACTGTTTAACCTGCCATGGGCAATGCTGAAGTCACTGGTACAAACTGTACAGCGTGCAAGATTGTCATTATGTTTAACGCTTATAAGACAGGGGTACACTTTCGTGTAGTCTGGTGTAAATGTGTCTTATACTTTTTGTGGTCTGTTAGCTGAGAGACAACTTGTTTTACATGTGATAATGACACACCAAGGTTTCTGTTTAAACTTATAAAAGTAACCAATCTATAAAACCGTTTTAAATGGGTTGATCTGAAGCTTTATTTTGCTTGTTTTGTGTCCAGATCAAGCATCAGGCAAAATTATCAGAGATGGCTTCATGTGTTTCTGAGAATCCTGTGGAACAGGAGGAAAGTTGCTGCATTTGTCTCCATCACTTTTCTAATCCTGTGACACTTTGTTGTGGACATTCGCTCTGCCTGATGTGTCTAGAGAAGAGCTTTAAGGAAAGTTTATCTGACAATCATTGTCCAACTTGCAGAGCAGAGTACCAGAATTCTGAATTTGCACTTAAACTGGAAAATACAACTGGAAATTACTGGAAAGCAACAGTTCACGATACGGCTAAAGTTGCACCTCAAATAGACATGGACAGAAAAGATGAGCCGTCTTGCTCCGCACGGGGACAAATCGGATGTGAATGTCCAATCTGTTACACTGGTAAAGATGTTGCTGATTATGCAGACTGTATAGAATTAGAAATATCCGATGAGCTAAGCAAATACAGATCTCGATTAACTCCTGTCATGATGGATATCCAAGCCAAGATTGAGCTTGTGGATGATCTGCTGTGCAAGACAAAGGAAAAAGAAGCAGCAGTCAAGACAGCAAACACAGACATGAAAGCAGAAGTGAAAGCCGTTCTGGAGGAGATGGTGGAGCTTTTAAGGAGCTACAGCACAGCAGGGATGGAGTTTCTAGAGGTCCAGTTAAAGCCGAAAGAGGAGATGTTGGAGACCAGTGTTCAAACACTCTCAGACATCCATAGGCAGCTCAAGGAAACACAGCTCCAGGTTAACGCCTTGATGGAAGAGCAAGATGAGGCTAGAATTTGTAAAGAGATACCAGAGGTTGAGAAACAAGCTGCAAGACTGATTGTAGATCCTCAGAAAATTGAAGCAAATGCTGAGAATGTGGCAAACATCAACATGACCCACATGTGTGAGGAAATGGATCACCGCAATTCTGACCTCCGTCTCAAACTTGGAGCTGCCCAACGCCGTTTACGAAATATTCTGAACCCCTCTGAGGTGACATTTGACTATGAAACTTTACATCCTTGCCTAGTACTGTCTGAGGATTGTAAAACTGTGTCCTTCAGTGTTGTCAAACAACCATATCCAGCCGGGCCACAGAGGTTCACCAACTACTTTCAGGCTCTGAGTTCACAAAGCTTCTCCAAAGGAGAACACTGCTGGATTCTGGAAGCCGAAGGTTGCCCATGGGTTCTGGGGCTGTGCTATGGGGGGCTGCCCCGCTCTGGTGCTGAAAGTGGTCTAGAAAGCAGAAGTGCAGCTTGGTGCCTAATGTGGTACGATAATCTCCTTAGGGCATATGAAGGAGGAAGAGAAACCCCGCTCAAGCGTACCCCTTTTTTTCAGAAGTTGGAGATCTGCCTTAGCTTCAACAAAAATTGTGTGACATTTTCTAGCATAAGCAATGTTACTGGAGCCAAAACTCGTCTTCATACCTTTAATGTGAGCTTCACTGAGCCTGTCTATTTGGCTGTGAGAATGATGTCTGGTCAGCCAAAAGCTCAAATAACACTGTGCGTGTAATGTTAAATCTGCCTCATACGTTCAGCATCTGCGGGTCTATTTCACATGTTCTCCTTGTCTGAATGGGGTTCCTACAAATTCACCAGTCATCATTGTTATTATTATTATTATGTAGCCTGATGTTACCTGATTTGTAATTGTTTGTAATTTCACACACTTCTTACTGCATCATTACACTACACAGTTTTTCCTTTAGTATTTAGAATCTGGATTTTGTAGATTAGGAAAAGCACAATTCCTTAAATCAATTGCTAGATAATTACCGAATCAATTGAATAACTTTAACATCACTTGATCGCATCAGTTAGCATTTGGTTGAATGTCTAAGTTACATGTTTCTATTTTATATCTGCTATAAATTCTGCTTGTGCTTAGAAGGAATTAACTTGACATGACAAACATGAACCTTCTGTCACAACACCATCTGCCATCCCCCCGCCGGCCGCCAGAGGGAGCCCTTTCCAGAGTTTTAATGCCTTATTTATTTAATTAATAAATAAATAATGACATGTACAAGGGTTACGCAAGGATTCACAACATGAATATTTGACATGAAAAGACCAAAGATGAGTCCTTAGAATTCAAGGAAGGATGTCCTCTGGTGGCATTTTCTACTCCACAATCCCACAACTTAAAGAAAAGGGATCTGTTCAGGGATTTCCTGGTACGCCAACATATAATCAGTCTGATTCTGACCCTGATGGATGAGCTGAAGAAAGTATTGTATCAGCTGTATACATCCAAAACCTTTATCTGTCACATGTGAAGTTGATATAGAAGAAGATAGAGGAAGCTCTGTTCCTTTCCAGAATCCTGGATCTTCTGCTAAGTGTGGAGTAAAACGCTTGGGGATCGAGCTGCTTTTAACGAAGAAGAATTCATGTTGGGGTGCTGTGATGTGGCCTGAAACAAAGTTAAAACTCTGAAGTGGATTAATTTTCAATAAAAACATATCTCCAAAGTGTTTTATTCCTTATTTAGAAGAAATGGAGAAGAACTGGTAGTTTATTAGAAGATAGGTAGGTTATTTTGTCTACCATGTGTAGCTTTAGTTAACCTCTTTAACGTCATCTTGCATTTCAATTTCAGTTTCGTCAAAATCCTGGCTGATGCGTAGTTATCGATTAGATTATGATTTAGCATTGTGCATGTGTGTTAGAGATCACAACATTTCTGTATGTTAGTAGGAGATTCAAACTGTTAAATTAGAAATGGCTTTCTCAGCCAGAATCCTTCATTTGCATTCATCTTCAGTTACTGGGGTTTTCCTGAGCTTATCATATTCTCAGGGTGATTTTTTATTTTATTTATTTTTTTATTATTTTTTTATGCATTTCAATTCATAATGCTCTTTTGGTTTCATTACTTTTACTGCAAATAAAAAATATGCTGAACAGAAAAGAGACTTTTTGAGCAGTTTATAATAAGACTGCACAAAGTGCTTTAGTTTCTCCTATAAAGGCATTTTGTGGATAGAGAATATTACACATCTTTTGCAATTATTACACCTGTAAGTGTAAAATTACATATTACAGAGATGTAGACAAGACAAGCTGAAAAAACAGCCTTACTGAAGCAGACATTTCACTCTGTGTAATCATTGGACATGATTGTCACCGATAGGCTGCATGAATCTTCAGTCTGGCAAGAAATTTCAGTTCAAATAAATCATATTGTTTATAGTTTAATTTTCATACCATTGCCACTTGTATTGCTCTTGGTTTTGCAGAAAGTCAAAATAATTTTAAGGTGCGTGTGAGATGGCTTAAGAGCTGTGATTTGATTCTGATTGGTACTATTTCTTTTGAGATAGGAGGTCAGGGAGTGAGCATGTAGTCGGACTTGACTGATTTCAACAACAGCTAATAGCATTGAAGATATAAGCCACTAGTGTAAATAAAGCTTGCACCAATACTAATTTGCCCAATGTATCTTTGTCATGTTCAGTATCCTTGAGCACAGCTAACACCATGCATTCGTTTGGTAAAAGTCTGTACGTCATTCGTTATCAGTCCACAGCAGTGAGAATATTACAGTAGCTTTGGAAGACACATCACACTTAGTTCAGCCAAAAAACAATCTTCCATGTTCGAGCCAGGATCAAAATTTTGATGCAGACAAAAAAAAATCTGACACGTGTTATCTCCAACTACCTTTTCAAGACACAATAGGTTATTTGTAAAGAGAATATCATACACAACCACAACTGCATTTACAACCTATATTTATGCTTATTTACTGTGAATTGTACTGTTGTACTGTGAGTTATCTGTCCAAGTTAGATTGTTAACAGGCTCAGGACAAATCTGTTCTAAGTAACAAATCTGTTCTCTGTTCTAAATCTGTGGGATGTGGTAGCTCAGTGGTTAAGGTTTTGGGCTACTGATCGGAAGGTCATGGGTTCAAACCCCAGGTCCACCAAGCTGCCACTGCTGGGCCCCTGAGCAAGGCCCTTAACCCTCAGTTGCTCAGTTGTAAGTCACTCTGGATAAGGGTGTCTGCTAAATGCCATAAATGTAAATGTAAGTAGCATCTAATTGGATGCAAACCGGACAAGTACAAGATGAATCATCAAGATTTATTCACACTTTTTTCTAAAAAAAAAGAAAAAGAAAAGAAAAACAATTTTTTTTTGTAAAATAAATAAGTAATCTGAGGAACAAAATGAAAAAAAAAGAAACCTTGTGTTGATATATATTTATTTTAATTGTTCTTTAATTGTTCTTTAATTGTTTTATCTTTATTGATATAAACCTGTTAATATAGTGGTTCATAGTCAAGGTTCCTAATGGGTTCCTGTTTGGAAAAAATATATAATGTATGTTGTATTTGGGCAGATCTGGCAACCTGTCAGCGATACTGTCAGTGCTTCCCAGCGCTGCGTTGGCTAACACTCAGAGCTTCTACCTGTTTCATGTCGGTTATCGTGCTGCTGTTTGTATCAGCTATAAACATCAGTACAGAAGGAAGAAAGGGTGCTATGTTGCTTGTTGATTCTGTGCAATACATATTTTCCTGATTTAAAATCGGTCCAAACTATAAGGTAAGTTAGATTCTTCACAGAGCAGCGGCTAAAGATTAGCATTTAGCTTCCTACGCTATTTACTAGCTGCCGTTGGCAGTGAATACAAGCTGGGAAACGGTTAGCTAGGATATTTAGCTTAGCTGATTAGAATATACACAGACTTATGAAAACTCTAATGTTATAATGTTTATCCGTGTTTATTTCTCTTCCTTTTCTCTGCTGTACCGAGTGACCTGTGTTGGTTGTTATGGTGAGATTTGAGCACAAGCTAACGACAGCTCCATTACTCAGTGTTATGTAAACATCACGGGTTTGGGGCAGAAACTTTGATAGATAGCTATAAAGACGACGACCAACACTGACATTTATGCTGTTTTAGTTTGGTTCAATCTTCGAAGATCATTAATGAACCTGGGAGTAAGCAGAGAGTTCTGCAATATTAGATAAAGAGCTAAAGTTAAAGGAGGAACTGAATAGTTTTATCTCTATGGCATGAACTATGACCTTTTGAGAAAAGTAGAGTTAAAGTAGAACTGAATTAGATATAACTATTGGTTATGTCCATTAGTCTTTATTTTTCTTTTTTATATTTTGCATTTTTTTCCCCAAATTTTATTTGAATCAACAAAGTATTTGGTCCTCAAGGTATTCTCAAACTTCTTAGGTTGAGGTTAGAGTTGAACTGTTTTTTAGGGAAACGTATCTAATCTATACCCTAAATAAAGTTGTTCCATGTCACCAGTTGACATCCCAAACTCGTTGACTTTGTTCGTTGAATCTCTGGAAGTTATCTGCTGATCAGATGCCTTGCTTGAAGATTTTCATGAAGACGTAGAAAAGGGAGGTTTCATCGCAATAGAATGCTGTGTTATTTGATCAGAATATGGTTAAGCTTTTTCAGAATAACATAAGAATCCAGTTTTTTTTTTATCAGAATAGAATAGTTTTATCATAATAAAGGTTTGATAGGAAGTAGAGTTAGTGCAGTAGAGTTTTATTGTAACTCATTTTAATTGATGTTAGAATCGAATAGAACATTCTTCACGTCACAATAGATTGATCATTTATTCCTTTTAGGAAGACGTCATCTTTGTTCATGGCACCACAAATGTTTTTCTAGAATACTAGGATTTCACAAACACAGACAAAAAGAAGCAAAGGGGTCGAGTGGCTCTGACATATTCATCTCTTCACAGTGTCAACTACACTATCAATAAGGTCACATGTTTAACAGGAGCTGAAAGTCCCTGTTCATGTTGTCACTACAGAACTGATGTTGTTAAGATGAGTGCAAATAATCTAAACTTTTGCAGTTCTTTGCCAGAACTGTTATCAGAGCTCCTTCTTGGGTCTGTCATATAGCCAGCTGTTATATTTTCACCAGTGTTACACAACAATAGTCATGTTAGCTAAGTGTGTTTGTGTTTGTGCAGCTAGCTGTCTCATGTGCAGCCTGACAAAGCTATGCTAGGTAGCTGGTGTGCATTTCTGTACTATTTATTTTATTCGTTTGATCAGTAGCCACGTTATCCTGGTCAGGATTGTACTCAATTTAGAGCCTGTGCCTGGAACACCGGACACAAGGCAGGGAAACACTTTGTCTGAGACTAGATTGTTAATTCACATCTGTAAATCTGGACTTTCATGTTCAATGTGTGGTTAAATGTGTGTGTTAGTGTGTGAATGCAGGATGCTGGACACAGTGACGGTGAGCTGGATTATGCAGCGTGGTAATAGCACGCTGCCTCCAGCTATAGAAAACACATCGGTTCTGCCCACGTGGCCGTCTCAATCCAACATCAGCACACCACACAGCTGCCTGCGGGTGCTTTACGAGGACATCGGCTCCTCCAGGTACGTTTGTCCTTCCACAGCCGGATAAAACCCAGGGGTCACATCTGTGCTCAGAGGTTTTGTGTGTGATTGCCGTTGCTTACGTGAATGTCACTTCAATATCGTCCACATGGTGTACGATTGTTATTGAAAAGCTGTCTACGTTTACACATTTCTGTTTCATCAAATCTAATTTGATATTACTTAAATCATATGGTATTTTAAGGGCCTAATTGTATAGCTATTTTTTGTTAGTCTTAAGGCAGATGAAGTGCAGCTTTTGTTTTGTTAGTGTTTGTGATTCAGGGTGAGATTTCACTTCCTGTTTCTTGACTCTCACTGGAAATTTTTCTGGTTTATTGAGAAGTTCCCATTTGTTTTAAAGATAAACCTTTAGTTTTGGTTTTGTTATCTGATCTATGAGTGATTTGTTGCTGTTGTTATAATCAGAGAAATTTCCACATACTGTATGACATATGTCAGTTGCATCCATGATTTCTGTAATGAAATTGTTTGACTATCAGATTAAACCCATTTCATAAACATGTCCGTTATCTTGCTTCATTTCTTCATTCGTTAAGATAGTGATGAAGCGACACTGCATGAAGCAGCAATGCATTTAGTATAGCAGAATAATCAACAGCAGGGTGTTTGTCCTTCAGTTCAAGCTCTTTTCCCTTTAGTTTTAGGAGCTGACACCAAAATATGAACTTGTGTTTGAGATTGTTGTCATATATCCTTTTTCATCGGAGCTGCATTAGAAACACAGCACAGACCAACACATTATTATTATAATTCAGCATGGAGTTTTTCCATTAATCTGTTTTGGTATAGAGGTTCTAGCGCTCATGCAGCTTTGATTAAATTAAGGCTGTTGTTTAATCTTGCCTTAGGGTGCGCTTTTGGGACCTGCTGCTTCTGGTGCCAAATGTGGCCTTCCTCGTGTTCCTGGTGTGGAAGCTTCCATCAGCTCGTGCCAAGATCCGCCTTACTTCCAGCCCTATCTTTATCACATTTTACATTCTGGTGAGCCGATCTGTTTATCTGCAACACTACTCTGAAGGCAGTTTGACATTTGGAGGAAGTATAAGCTAAGCCCTAACATGTTCCTCCTGAATACATGACAGCCTGTGTCTTTTTAGTTTGGTTCTTTAACTGACTGTCTCATACCTTCGCTGTAGGTGTTTGTAGTGGCAGTTGTCGGAATCACTCGAGCCATTGTCTCCATGACTGTGAGTGCATCCAGTGCAGCTATCATCATTGACAAGGTAAAGAAAATACACATCTCCTCTGAAGGAAAACAGTAGAGACTTTTTTTCTTGGAAACTCAAGCATTATAGCTCTTAAGAGAAACTCATCGAGCAAATCGGATATTTTATGCCGATGTGTAAAGCTGTAATTAATAAAACCATATTATCACTGAACTGCGTGGCCAGTAATCCATAAGTGTGTCACTGTTTAGTCCCTTTTTTCATTCCCATGTGAACCACGATGTAACTAATGGTCTATGACTGACAGATAGAAATACTGCAGAGCACTGAGTTGTCAAACACTGTCAAGAAACTCAAACAACCGTTATTTTGCAAAAACACTAGATCAGGTCACTTTTCTACTGAACACAATAACTGTAATCTGTAGTAGAAGAAGCTGATACTTGAAACAGTCTGACGGTTCTTTGTTGATTTCTCCGATTAACAAGGCGTTTCTGTCTGCACAACTGCTGCTTTCTGGATGTTTTTTCTTTACCGCACAGTTCTGAGTAAACTCCAGGGAATGTTGTGTGTGAAAACCCCAAGAGATCAGCAGTTAGAGATATACACAAACCAGCCCATCTGGAACCAACAATCACGCTACTGTGAAAATCACTGAGATCACATTTTTATTCCCAAACTGCTGGTTGATGCAAATATTATACAAAGCTGCTGGGCCATAACTGCATGATTTCCTGAATGCTACATGACTGGCTGATTAGATAACCGCACAAATGTGTGTGTCTAAAACTTTTCCACTGCTTGTGATGTTGTGTGCTGTTTATAACATTACTGCAAATAACATAACCTGATAAACAATATGCAGTAACGTGTATAAAAAACCGATGTTGACACACTAATCACCACATTGTTATGCTAAAGGGGAAAACTAATGTGACGTTGCTAGCTCGAAGCCTAATGTAATACTAATTAAAGGACACATCTTTTTCTTTTCTTTTCTTTTTTACTTTCACTTCTCATTGCTTTACAGAGGTAGAGTCTAAAACGTTCCACACCTGAGGGTTGGATGTGTTATGTTTTTTATTGCTGTGTAGTAATAAAATCTGAACAGAGCTGTATTCTGCTTCCAGGTGCTGTGGGAGATCACACGCTTCTTCCTGTTGACCATCGAGCTCAGCGTTGTTATATTAGGACTGGCCTTCGGTAGGCAGGGGAAACTGGGGAGATTTGTAGGCACATGGCGCAATCTGCTATAAGATTTGTTTTGTGTTAAATTTAAATATCTTGGTTGTGTGACTGACCGTTTTTACTGTAGACAATATTTTATGATGAAGTATCTTGTGCTTTATGACGGCAGGTCATTTGGAGAGCAAATCAAGCATCAAAAGGGTGTTGGCCATAACTGCAGTGTTAGCATTGGCGTACTCAATTACGCAGGTAAGCATGAGGACCAAGATTAGAAGCAGTTAATGAAAACGTTATTAGTGATTTCTGAAATGTTTCTTTGTTGACACACTGTTGACAGGGTACACTGGAGATTCAGTACCCAGATCAACATCTATCAGCTGATGATTTCAATATCTACGGTCACGGAGGGCGACATTTCTGGCTGGCCAGCTCCTGCTTCTTCTTCCTGGTAATAGATTACAGCTTGTGTTAAGTGAGAGATAAATGTGTTAAATATCACAGCAGTGTTTCATTTTGATTGGTCAGATGTGATTTGTTTAAACATTTAAAGTTTTTATTAGGGATGTACCGATCCGATATTTTGGATCGGTATCGGCGCCGATCCAAGCATTTTGAGTGGCACTTTGGGTGCAAGGTTTACTGTTTAATACATTTTGCATTGTGTTTCAAGAGTTCTAATTTAAGATTCACTTTAAAACATTGCCTTTTCTTCAAAAAATAATTTAATTTAATAATTGCAGTATATATAGTATATATTGTTACACCGCTAACTGTTAAAAGTACTGTTTGCTACTGCATTAATATTTTTTTAAGGTTTCTTGTGTTTTCATTTTTCACCCAGTAATGGGGATTTTTGTATTTCTTTGCCAGAAACGAATAAATCTTAATAACTATACATTCTTTAGTTTTAAAGGTAGAAAAGAACACATATCAGATCGGTATCGGCCGATACCGGCAAACGCTGGTATCGGATTGGAAGAGAAAAACTGGTATCGGTACATCCCTAGTTTTTATTAAGGTTCTTGTTCTAATTCTAACAAGTTATAGTTATGTTTCTGTAGCAAGATGTGACACATTGACTACATGGAGGACACTCGAGATTAACACATTTAACACAGTCTCCAGCATCAGCGCTTTCTAACAGTCGACAGTAAAGCTGTAAAAAAAAAAAAAAAAAAAAAAAACTTTGTTAGAAAAGATCTTCAGAACAGAGGGATTTATGGTTTTTCTCTAACATCACAAACTACGCATTAGTATGGGTAACATACTGTTATAACAGGCTATAACAGGAACTACCCTATTCCTCAGACATTCTGCAGCATTAAACAGAACCACAAATGGATCGAATGTCTGTCATCAGCTGTTGGCAAACTGCTGTGGTATAAGAGGAACAAAAAATGTGCTGTTATTGGATAAATGCTGACTTCAGTATGTAGTGTAACACCACCAACACCCTGCTGTTGATTATTTTCCTATAGTAGCACTCCTTATGTTTATTCTGGAGGAATTGTTTTCCTGTACTACAAAGCCCCTTTTTGTCTTTGGCCTTCTTCAGATGCTGCAATTTATACAGCAAGGTACAGCAGCCTGTAGTCAGGTACAGTGCCAAGCCACAGCAACACTTAGAGGAAAGGGGATGGAGGGAGGCATTCAGGAAGGGAAGAAAGGAAAGAAGGAAGAAAAAAGAAAGAAAGAAAGACTGGCTACACAAGAGAGTGCTACAGAGTGTTGTTTTGGTATTGATTTTTCTTTAGACAGATTTAATGCAGGACTTTGCCTGAAAATGATGGTATTTGTGTTGCATGTTTTTTTTTTCCTTCAGGTTTATTCTCTGATCGTTGTTCTGCCCAAAACCCCCATCAGAGACAGAATATCATTACCATGTGAGTAAAGCTTTCATTCTTTATTCACCTTTTTATTAATCTTTCTCAAACTCATTTCATGTCTCTTTCTCTCTCTGTAGCTAAGAGGAGCTTTTACTTGTATGCTGCCATTCTGTCAGTGCTGAATATGGTGCAGGGTTTGGGTAGTGCACTGCTCTGTGTTGATATCATAGAAGGCCTGTGGTAAGTCCACTTTCACTAACAAACAGTGAGTTAGTTGTGGTTAGGAATTGATTCAGTTCTCACTTAAGCATGTGTTTTTTTTTTTTCCCCCAGCTGTGTTGACGTCACCACATTCCTCTATTTCTCCATGTTTGCTCCTCTTATCTACGTAACATTCCTCAAAGGATTATTTGGGTAAGTTGTGTGTGTGTGGAGACGAAGACAAAATAATTTCTTTTAAATCATTTTCACTCTGCGTGTAATCCACTCTTATAAATTTACAGCTATTTAATTAACATATTCAGTGTGGCTCTAAAGTTGGAGTAATTGTTGATTGGAATAAATTTATTCAGCTATATTTACCTTTGCTGAGTCTTTCATTTAGAAAGACTTTTATTCCAGGATCAGCCAGGAATCTAAACATGTATGTTACTGTGTCAACAAAAGTTACTACAAACTCTTGCACCCAGTGTATAATTCAACCTCGAATTAGTGTGGTCTTTTATTTGTGTTCTAATATTGTTGTATTTATATATCTAAACAAAATAATTTTTTAAACATCATAATATTTTTGGAATTTTAATATCAGCCGGTCTAATCTATAACTATAACAAATCATCATTACATTATTTTAAGATTCTGCATTTTTTTCCCTCTCCATTTTTCCTTCCAAATGTCTGCCCTGACTTCAGATCGGAGCCCAAGATTTTGTTCTCCTACAAGTCTCAGATAGATGAGCCGGAGGAACCTGATGTGCACCTGCCTCACACTTCCGCCGCTGGTCTGGGCAGTAGGAAGGAGCTGGAGCACAGTTCCTACTCCAGCACACAGATAGACACTTCGGGGGCTTATCTGGACGACGTTGTGTCTGGCCCATTTGGAACTGGACACAGCATCAACAGTATCGACAGTGACCGATGGAGAGTCATCAATGCCTAGAAGAAGGAGCAGGACAGACAGGGAGAATAAACGGAGGGGCCAATTTCGTCCAATTAATGACTGACTCACACCCAATGCAATGAACTGCATTCCCTTTAACGCAATGAATAGGCTTTGGATTTGAGCTCAGCTTGCATGACCGCTCAGTATATCAAAGTTTTTTTTGTTTTATTTTAATTAGTGCTTTTTAAAGACTCCTGTACACTTTCAATTGTAGCCCCAGTGCATTATGATGCCTGTGCAAAACCTCGAGTATAACTGAAGGCGTAGTCAGGAGCTCAGAAGGCTTGGTTATAATTGAGCTCAGAGAGACTCAGCTGAACGATGAGCTGCAGAAGGCCTTTTGCAAAATACTGTGCACTGAGTTGTGAGTTTCGCTTTTTTTTCCTTTTCTTTCTTTTTTTAAATCATGAAAGTAGACACGTTGTGCTTATCTGTGCTTGGATCCACTGTTTGTGTTCGCTTCTGTGTTCACTTTTATTTTTATTTATTATGCTAGTTATATTTTACCCTGTTCTATTATCATTCCATTTTTTTCATTTGAGAAACAAACCAGGCAACAGAAAAAGGAACAAGATCATTTCAGGTTTTTTTTTTTTTTTTTTTGGTCCATCTTGGTATTTCTACGGACATGATCGGGCTTTATTGATGAAAAATATATATTTGAGTTTTAAAACTTTTTTTTGTATTTAATAGTGAAATCATTGTTGAACTCCAATAACATGCCAGAGTCTTATAACATGCACTGCATATTTTACATCTAAATAGAATGATTTATTAATGGGTGAAGGCAATACAAGATATTTTATGTTTATAAAATGAAAATTGGCTAGAGTTATGTTTTTTTTTGTTTGTTTGTTTGTTTGTTTGTGCTAGTTTATGTTTTGGATGAATGAGTGAATTTCATGCTTTTGCACAATGCACACTACCTGCGTTATCAGAAGTAAGTAGCGAGATGGTTTAATGCACACACTCTAACACTTTAGAAGCTTTTAAAACCAGGTTCTGCTTATCAGTTACTAAAAATGCTTCTTTTTAATCCAGTAGAAATTTCCCTACAAGGCTAGAGCACAGTAATACTTAATACTTGATATATTACATGAAGAAATTGTTTCCACCAAATGCTGTTATTCAGTATTCATGAAAAGGTTATTTTTCCATGTATGTACATAGTTGCAAAAACTATTGTATATTTTCCAGCCTGTAGTCATGTAGCCTGTTTACTGTGACAGTGCACATTCCACCTCATTACATCCTACACCTGAATGCTGGTTTTGTAAGATGGTGACTGAAATTAGTCATTAAATCTGTGTGATAACACTGTATGAAATCTGGTTGTTCATTTTCCGCACAAACACTGATGCTTGCCTATAAAGCCAAAAACAGACCAGCACCCTCTTACCTCAAAGCTCTCATCACTTCCCCTATTGTGCCTCGCTCTCAGATCTTCATGCACTGCTCGACTGGTCCCACCATCTCTTAGGGTACAAGGTAGGTTTGCATCAAAAGTCTTCTCTGTTCTGACAGCTTGGTAGTGGAATGAACTTCCCTTAGATGTCAGAACAGCCGAATCTGGCTGTCTTCAAACGATGGGTGAAGACCTTTCTATCTCTTAATGAAATACTTAAACTGACACTTTTTGTTTTGTTTAAAAAAAGGTTTCATGGTGCTATATTTTCTCACAGCAGAGTTTCCGACTGATGGAAGCCATAGTCTGTGACCGGGCGGGTTCTAGACAGGCACATATGGGGGGCAGTCAGAAATGTGAAGGGGGCATCATGTGTACACATCAGGTTCGAGCACTGTTTTTTCCCTGTGCTTAGAACTACAGTGGTGGGGGAGGGGGGGCACTCCGTGAACGTGCTGAAATCCGACACGACACTACGTTAGGCTACGTCTTGACTCATTTGCATACAGACGGTGATTGGATGTTTACCGAGGGCTCAGGGGAGGAGTGTGTGTGTGTGTGTGTGTGTGTGTGTGTGTGCGTGCGCTGCAGCCTGTGAATGAATACACACAGAGTCCAAAAACTTTTTGTTTATTGTAAGTGTTTGTTGCCTTTTTGGCAAAAAGGCAACAAACACTTACAATAAACAACACGAGTCATAGACCCACACACACTACACTCACTCACTCATCCTTCTCATCTCATCTCATCTTCTACCGCTTATCCGAACTACCTCGGGTCACGGGGAGCCTGTGCCTATCTCAGGCGTCATCGGGCATCAAGGCAGGATACACCCTGGACGGAGTGCCAACCCATCGCAGGGCACACACACACACACACTCTCATTCACTCACACAGTCACACACTACGGACAATTTTCCAGAGATGCCAATAAACCTACCATGCATGTCTTTGGACCGGGGAGGAAACCGGAGTACCCGGAGGAAACCCCCGAGGCACGGGGAGAACATGCAAACTCCACACACACAAGGTGGAGGCGGGAATCGAACCCCCAACCCTGGAGGTGTGAGGCGAACGTGCTAACCACTAAGCGCACACACACACACAAATTAATAAATGGAAATTGAACAAATACTTTGTATTTGGTTAAATTGCGGTCAGTGATCCTTACCAAACACAACTTTTTTATTTTTTTTTTTTGGGGGGGGGGGTCAGAGATGTCACGCTTGCCTGTCTTCAAAACTTGAGAGCCCTGAAACAAGTATTGATGTATTTATTGATAGAGACTTTAAAGCACTTTTTTAAAATGTATTTTTATGTTTTATATAAATATCTCGTGCTAAACTAATATTGTATATGTAATAATATTATGTAAATTCCAAAATAAGTTATGCTTTTATTTCTGAACGACATCAGATTTGCTAACTCCATGTTTAATACCAGCCATGTTGACAGATTGGATGACGTGCTACTTCGCACTACACTTCCCATAGTGCACCGCGGCATCACGTAACCTCGGAGATGACCTACCATTGGGTTTGTATTGTTTAATCCGCCTATACGAACAGAGAACAGTGTCCCGTGTCGGAAAGTCACCTTTAGAGCAAACTGTTAACGTTACAGTAGATCTGATTATTTATTTCTATTAGAGGACATGGGAGGCACAGAAAGTACTGGGAGGAAGGTATCTTTTGGCCTGAACGAAGACGACAACGTTACTGTTTTGCAAGGAATTAAGGTGAACGCAGGAATTATTGCTTTTTGCCTTGTTAAAATGCACATTTAGCAGCTAATATGCCGTTCATATGGCTAATGTGAGGCTGTCTGTCTTCGCCTTACTGTTTTTAGCTTAGCTTAGCTTAGCTTAGCTTAGCATAGCATGCAGCACTAGCATGACGCCAGGTAAGAGATAATGAGCGAGCTTTCTTCGAGGCAGACAGGTGAACTCGGTCTGTTTTGTATGTAAAGCTGTACCACAGATAAACGGTGCAGGCTAACGGCTATAATAAGTCAACGCGTCCGCCATGTTGGAAAGGGCTTCATAAGCTAGTGCTAGGATACCGGTCTACTCGGTTGTAATGTCCATTACACAGTTGTTCTCCTGCTAATGTCACATCCAAATGCTGCAGAGTTCACAGAGAAATCTTCGTTGACGTTATGATTTATAATCTCAATGAAATTTGGGATTTGGGATTATTTGACCTCTTCAAGATGGCGGTGGCGATGACGTAGCACCTTCATTTACATATCGGTGGCACTAAAACTATGTATTGATTGAAATACTTGAATTAGGGTAGAAGTTTATTTTCAACGCTACTTCGTTGTTCTGCTGCTGATAGTGAGACAATACAACAACCTGTAACCGGTTAACAAGATTTCACCACAAACTTGCCATAACTACAGCGCATTTTACTTTAACATGTAATGAATGTTTATTTATTAACTTTTTTTTTCCCCAAGCGTTACTGATGACCACAGTATGTACTGAGTTTTATATAAGGCCAGCAGAGATGGATATAGTGAACAGAGTGGAGTGTAATGAGGAGATTTGCTGTAAGAGAGAAAAGCAGTTCTACTGAGATGGGACAGTGAAATGCAGCACACAGACACTGTTACTGTAAACTTACTGCTTTTTCATTTGTAGCATAAACACAACCTGCCACACCGAAGTCCTACGTTTTTTATCGATTTACTCTTATGTCCTTTTTGTCTCTCCGTTTAAAAACAACCAGCGACTTTTATATTTAAGAATTGTTATTACCGTTTGTCAGAAGTGAATGTAATTCCCTTTTATTTAATTGCATTTCACTTTCATTGCTGTGTTGCATTCATTCCCAACTAAAATGCCAATGGTTTCAGGGATGTGAAAAATGGAGAAGGGCCTGATTGTATAATTTTCCAAGTGACATTTCTATCCAAATGAATAGATACTGGTTTCATCATTCCAGCTCATCTTATTTTTTGTTTATTGGTTATTTTGTTAGTGTTAATATTGTGACACAGTGGGTCTGCCTCACGGCTCCTGGGTTTGATCCTGAGCTTGATTTACTGAATGCTCATGTTTCCCAGGTGTCTGTGTGGGATTTCTCTGCTTACCTCCCACCTACGAAAACATACCAGTGTGTGGATTGGCTTAGATACACCGGTCCTAGGTGTGAATGTGTTTGTATTGTGTTTTCCTGCTTCTCACCTAGTGTTACTGGTGTGTGTCTGTGTCTGTGTCTGTCTGTGTCTGTGTCTGTGTCTGTCTGTGTGTGTGTCTGTGTGTGTGTGTCTGTGTGTGTGTGTGTCTGTGTGTGTGTGTGTCTGTGTGTGTGTGTGTCTGTGTGTGTGTGTGTCTGTGTGTGTGTGTGTCTGTGTGTGTGTGTGTCTGTGTGTGTGTGTGTCTGTGTGTGTGTGTGTCTGTGTGTGTGTGTGTCTGTGTGTGTGTGTGTGTCTGTGTGTGTGTGTCTGTGTGTGTGTGTCTGTGTGTGTGTGTCTGTGTGTGTGTGTGTGTCTGTGTGTGTGTGTCTGTGTGTGTGTGTGTCTGTGTGTGTGTCTGTGTGTGTGTCTGCGTGTGTGTGTCTGCGTGTGTGTGTCTGCGTGTGTGTGTCTGCGTGTGTGTGTCTGCGTGTGTGTGTCTGCGTGTGTGTGTCTGCGTGTGTGTGTCCGCGTGTGTGTGTCCGCGTGTGTGTGTCCGCGTGTGTGTGTCCGCGTGTGTGTGTCCGCGTGTGTGTGTCCGCGTGTGTGTGTCCGCGTGTGTGTGTCCGCGTGTGTGTGTCCGCGTGTGTGTGTCCGCGTGTGTGTGTCCGCGTGTGTGTGTCCGCGTGTGTGTGTCCGCGTGTGTGTGTCCGCGTGTGTGTGTCCGCGTGTGTGTGTCCGCGTGTGTGTGTCCGCGTGTGTGTGTCCGCGTGTGTGTGTCCGCGTGTGTGTGTCCGCGTGTGTGTGTCCGCGTGTGTGTGTCCGCGTGTGTGTGTCCGCGTGTGTGTGTCCGCGTGTGTGTGTCCGCGTGTGTCAATATGAAAAAACAGGGTCAGGAGTTAAGTTAGCTCACTTCTTTCAACACTGGCTGGCACAGAATCTTCTTCATAGGATTCTGCCTCTCCTGTTCAGGATACATTTAACTTTTTTTCAGATTTCTTTTTTTAACTTTATCAGGTTTTACTGATTTTTGTTCTCCTCAGTTTGGTGTTGCTAATTTGCACCCCTCTATCACACAACATCTATAAACAGCTCCCACCTGGGGAGGGTGGGGCAAAAAAAGCTCAGCATTTTCTCAAACTGCTGCTCATTTTTTTATCAATCCAGTTTACAAAAAAAATAAATAAATAAATATATAAATAATAAAAGACAAATCTCTCTTTCATGGATTTCTATTTTTACTTTTTCTGGATTTTACCGGTGGTGCTACTTTTTTTATTATTTCTACAGTTTTCAGAAATTTTAATATTGTCTGTTTTTAGTGTAGTGATGGTCTTATTTTGGATCCATATGACCTGACTGCTCACACCAGTCTTCTTGAGAGGTTGTGCTTCTTTACTTAATTCACTGAAGGATTGATTGATTCACTCATTCTTTCTTCTGCAATAGCCGATTTATCCAGACAAGGGTCGCAGTCGAGCTACAGCCTATTCCTAGAACACTGGACACGAGACAGGAATGTACCTTGGATAGGATATTGGTTATCTCAGGGCATCACACACATACAGTCACACACTCATTCCCACTAAGGAGCATTAATGTAGACAGTCCACTTTACAGGCCAAATACATGTTTTAGAGGGTGAGAGGCAACCCACACAGACACAGGGGAAACCTGCAAAGCTCCTGAGCTTATTTCAGGTTTTCATATTGTAGAAAGTAATTGTGGAGGCTGTTTAAGTCACAGGATAATTATAGCTAATGTTAATATAATCTCAATAAAGGTTTTCACCTCTAAAAAAGTGCTGCAAGTCAGTGGCTATAGGTGTGAAATGAAAACCGAGTAAAAGAATGTGAGATTAAGAAAGAGAGACAGCAGAAGACCTAATACGGGTAACTGAACATATTTAGTCCATATAATTGTAAAACGTTTTAAATTGTGAGAATGAAAACAAACAATTAATACAAACAAAAAATATGAAGAGTAGAAGAATTAATGATGAAAAGAGGTAGTCAATACAAAACACATATTAGAACACTTACATCAAGAATCAACACTAAATTAGTATATAAAGGACTAAACTGATTAATCAATCTATATAAGACAAAGAAGTAAGTTAGTGCAGTTTAGAAGCGTCGATCATTAACACTGACGCTAATTAAAAGCAAGTGTATGCCGTGAGCTGAATGAGAAAACGTGCAGTAGATGCGCAGCCTCATTCTGTCATTCTGTCAGAGTGGGATTTTATAACAGAAAACCACTGCCTGCTTGTTTTGTTTAGTTTCTGAAACACACCGATGTAGCAGGCTGTCACTTGAGAATCTGCGAGAAGAGAACGGAGAGGTTTTAAAGGGCTTTTTGTAACACACTTTTGTACAGATCCATTAAAATGTCTGAAAATTGATTCTAAAATTTCCCGTGTAGCCAATGCAATTGAGCGAGTACTGGTGTGACACAGGCTTTCTCTTGTTTTGTTCAAGACTTTCTGCAGCTTTCTTCATCAACTAATCTATCAAATAGATTTTTAGAGAGACCTACATAGAGAGATTAAAGTAATCTAGTCATTGATCAATGGCTGGAATGTCTTGTCAGAGACACAGGGTCATACTGTAAGTCAGTGAACCAGTGATTAACATTATTAAACATTATTAAACATTATTTATTAACATTATTAAACATGATTACATTTGCACAAGTGCATTTTGTGGTCCTGGGTGGTCCCAAACATACATTGGCCTTCTCCTAGCTGCTTTGTCTTGATCAGGGTCAAGGTGCACCCAAAACCTTTGCTGTATTTGACTTGACTGTTAAGTGCTAATTAGATACCTCTTCATTTTTGACCTCTGTGCATTTGAGCTACAAAGTGAGGGGTGTAACATGGGCATCTCCATGTCTGTCTGTTGTGCGCTGTAAACCAGCCAGCTCTATTTACGGCTGATGATGATAGCAGGAACTCCTAGTTGAGGAGAATGTTCAGAGTTGTTTTTTTCCCCTTAGATAGAGGTTGAAAGTAACATTATTCCAGGGTCACTGGGCATGAAGCATCTATTGCATCATACACACATACACTTTTTCATACACTTGTAGGAGAAATTTGGAGAAGCCAGTCCACATATCAGCATGTTTTTGGGAGGAAGCCGGAAGAGTGCAGTGCAAATCTCCACATGACCGTATCACTCAGGATCAAGACAGCTCAGGGTTGGACCGGAGAAACTGGAGCCATGAGGCAGTAACACTGCCCAAATAATGAATACAAACAAGACAATGATTTATCCTAGAAAAAGAAAGAAATAAGAGATAAACTGCTGAATTACGACACTAAAGGCACGTATAAGGTGAAAAAGGGGACCTGGTGGTGCACTGGGTATTCCTCCTCCTACAAAACAGTAGGTGGATTAGCTTTGCAAGATTGCTCCTGTGTGTATATGATGTACTGTGATGGACTGCGGTATATATCCACCTTAAGCCCAGTGTCTCTCAGGATAGGCTCTGGATGCACCGCAACCCTGAGCAGGATAAAGCTGTAATTGAAGATGAATGAGTAATTGAATGGAAGATGAAATGAATGTGAACCTCTTTCTATCATGTAATAAATTGTTTAAATATTTTCATAGATCATTTTACTCAATTAAAATTGCACTGGTCAATGGGTGAGAGTTACTGGAGCTCAGTAATTGATTTAAGGGCTGCTTTTCTCGCATGGACTACACTAAGAGCACTGGTGTGAATGTGTGTGTGTGTGTGTTTGTGCGTGTGTGTTGACAGTTGTCTGAAGATGTTCGTCAAAGGATGCGGGAGGCGAGTGAATCTTCAGGAAAAGCCCAGTCCACAAAAGCAGAGAGTCGGAAGCCTGACTCCGGTATTCACCTTCACCTCAGCCAGACCCTACTTTCTTTCTGTTTATCCATCTTATTTATCATAATTTTAATCAAATGCTTTCACTGTTTGTCTCTGTGTCGGATACCTGTCTATATTAAGCAGCTTCTGTTGCAAGAAGATTTTCTTATTCTGTGCCATTTACCCATAAAACAACAGTGATGAAGAGTCTGGTGCTTCTATTTTTTCATGTAATGCACTCATGACATGTTTTACAACTCCAGGGGGACATTCTTCAGCTGGGATGCCAGAGGAACTAAGAAAACGGTCAGTAATATTTACCTGCTCCAAGTGTGACCTGTCTGTTCCTGTCTCTGTCTCTCTGTGTGTGTGTCTCTCTCTCTCTCTCTCTCTCTCTCTCTCTCTTTTTCTGTGTGTGTCTCTCTCTCTGTGTGTGTGTGTCTCTGTTTTGTGTGTGTGTGTCTCTGTTTTGTGTGTGTGTGTGTCTCTGTTTTGTGTGTGTGTGTGTCTCTGTTTTGTGTGTGTGTGTGTCTCTGTTTTGTGTGTGTGTGTGTCTCTGTTTTGTGTGTGTGTGTGTGTGTGTGTCTCTGTTTTGTGTGTGTGTGTCTCTGTTTTGTGTGTGTGTGTCTCTGTTTTGTGTGTGTGTGTCTCTGTTTTGTGTGTGTGTGTCTCTGTTTTGTGTGTGTGTGTCTCTGTTTTGTGTGTGTGTGTCTCTGTTTTGTGTGTGTGTGTCTCTGTTTTGTGTGTGTGTGTCTCTGTTTTGTGTGTGTGTCTCTGTTTTGTGTGTGTGTGTCTCTGTTTTGTGTGTGTGTGTCTCTGTTTTGTGTGTGTGTGTCTCTGTTTTGTGTGTGTGTGTGTCTCTGTTTTGTGTGTGTGTGTCTCTGTTTTGTGTGTGTGTGTGTCTCTGTTTTGTGTGTGTGTGTGTCTCTGTTTTGTGTGTGTGTGTCTCTGTTTTGTGTGTGTGTGTGTCTCTGTTTTGTGTGTGTGTGTGTCTCTGTTTTGTGTGTGTGTGTCTCTGTTTTGTGTGTGTGTGTCTCTGTTTTGTGTGTGTGTGTGTGTCTCTGTTTTGTGTGTGTGTGTGTGTCTCTGTTTTGTGTGTGTGTGTGTCTCTGTTTTGTGTGTGTGTGTGTGTCTCTGTTTTGTGTGTGTGTGTGTCTCTGTTTTGTGTGTGTGTGTGTCTCTGTTTTGTGTGTGTGTGTCTCTGTTTTGTGTGTGTGTGTGTCTCTGTTTTGTGTGTGTGTGTGTCTCTGTTTTGTGTGTGTGTGTGTCTCTGTTTTGTGTGTGTGTGTGTCTCTGTTTTGTGTGTGTGTGTGTCTCTGTTTTGTGTGTGTGTGTGTCTCTGTTTTGTGTGTGTGTGTGTCTCTGTTTTGTGTGTGTGTGTGTCTCTGTTTTGTGTGTGTGTGTGTCTCTGTTTTGTGTGTGTGTGTGTCTCTGTTTTGTGTGTGTGTGTCTCTGTTTTGTGTGTGTGTGTCTCTGTTTTGTGTGTGTGTGTGTGTCTCTGTTTTGTGTGTGTGTGTGTCTCTGTTTTGTGTGTGTGTGTGTGTGTGTGTCTGTTTTGTTTGTGTGTGTGTGTGTCTGTTTTGTGTGTGTGTGTCTCTGTTTTGTGTGTGTGTGTCTCTGTTTTGTGTGTGTGTGTCTCTGTTTTGTGTGTGTGTGTGTCTCTGTTGTGTGTGTGTGTCTCTCTGTTTTGTGTGTGTGTGTCTCTCTGTGTGTGTCTCTCTCTGTGTGTGTGTGTCTCTGTGTGTGTGTGTCTCTGTGTGTGTCTGTGTGTGTGTGTGTCTGTGTGTGTGTGTGTGTGTGTGTGTCTCTGTGTGTGTGTGTCTCGCTCGATGTGTGTGTGTCTCTCTCTCTCTCTCTCTCTGAGTCTCTCTTTCTGTGTCTCTCTTTGTGTCTGACTGTCTGTCTGTGTGGGTGTCTCTCTTTGTTACTCTCTGTGTGTCTCTCTGTCTCTGTGTGTCTCTGTCTTTCTCTGTGTCTCTGTGTGTGTCTGTGTGTGTATTTGAAATATGAACAGGTTGGTTAGAGGTTTTGTGTTGGTCTGTAGTGGTTTGATCTCGTCTGTAACAGTAAGGAGCAGAGATCGGCAGTAATATAAAAGCAATGCAGCAATAGACAGTTGTCGATCATATTAAAATCTCCCAGGCATGCTTTGCTTCTCTTGAAATAATTGCCATTATATTTTCATTTTCTGCTTCAGTTTGCTGCTCGACACTGATATTCCCTGGTGTGGAAAAATGTGTGCCTCAGTTGTCAGTTGTTGAATCTTATACCTGCTATGCAGGCCCGTCAGCGTGTCTTCTCCAGTCATTATCAGATAATTGATTCAGGTCATGTTAAGTAAAAATTAGCCCTTTTTCCTCGGTCTTGCACATTTTCTATTTCCATGCTGAAACTATGGAAATTTAGATGTAAAAATTCAGATGTGTTTCGCTATCCAGTGAAGGATGAAAGTATGTGTGGCAGTCTGGGAAAATTCGCATGTCTCTGTAGCTGAATTCTGGCAAACAGCCAAAAAAGAAAGAAAAAAGACAGGAACATATGTTTTTTTCTGTTTATACTGTAACTGATATAGCACGTTTCTTGTTTTCCTGAAGAAATAATAAACATATTTCACAAAGCACATGGAATTTACTTTTTAAGGAAGTTAACTTTTTTAATCAGATGCAGTGCTAAGCATCTTTTTAAGCAGACCAACTGTTTTTAAGACCTTACTAGTTAAGTGTGCTTTTGTCACACAGTAAATGCATAGTAAAGGCTTTGATTAGGTTTTTCGATAGTGCCATGTTTTAGAGAACCTAACATTTCAGTTTCTAATCAGCTGTCAAAATGTCCTCAATGCTCCTGTGAAACAGTTGAATCTTTGTGTTGATTTCCCCATTTTTACTTTTGTGAGCTACCAAATACACTGTGTGGTCAGAGGTTTGTACACACCTGACTTACACCCACATGTGCTTGTAGAATATCTCATCCACTCTTCTGGGAATTTGTGAGGAACTGTGACTGGTATTGGGTGAGATGTCCTGGGTTACAGTGAGGTCAGGGCTCTGTGCAGAACACTCGGATTTTCCACGCTAACTGTGCAAAACCCATGTCTTCATGGAGCTTGCTTTGTGTACAGGGTCATTGTCATACTGGAACATTGTCATAATTTTTATGATAACATTTTGGAGAATACTTTTGGCCATGTAGCACATTAAAAAGAAAAAACTAGTTTTCAAATCTCTCTCTCTCGCTCTCTCTTGGTCTCTCTCTCTCTTTCTCTCTGTCTCTCTCTCTGTCTCTCTCTATTTCTCTCTCTCTCTTCTTTTATATATATATATAAAATTAATATTTATTAATACATAATTCATACTCATACTCATTGGTGAGTTCTGTGAATATTTTTGAATACATTTGACTGTATTATTTTCATATTATATTGTTCGACATGCAAAACCACTGTCCTCGCTAAGGACTCAGAAACTGTACCTTTCTGCCTGTTAGGCTTATGTAGACCAGAATGACCAGTGCTGGTTAATCTAATATAATGGATGTATGAAATCTGGAGTATAAGTTCTCCATGGACTGTGCCTGTTTAAATATTTGGACCTAACCATAATGCAGTAAAACTTGTCCGTGCATATTATAGAGTCCCTAGTGGAAAATGATCAACTCCTATTTGAAACATGTTCCGATTTCTGAAACCCTGCACAAGTGATCCTACTTCTCTGAATAAAACAAAAAAGCTTCATGGATCTTACTTCTAGTTAGTAATGTGTCCCAGTAGTCCTGTAACAGAGAGACCTGCAATACAGAATCCAAACAGTAAACAATTAGCACACAAAGAGGGCAGCCAGGCAAATGTTGCTTAGCCATAAGATATTGTTTCTAACCTATTTACACTGTAAGGTGTTCAGTCACACTGCATAGCTGCGCAGAAATAAACATGAATAAATCTTCCCAGTTAGATTTTAATACTAACAGTACTCTTATGCCATCTTCTCAAGCTTTGATATGGTGTTCAAATTATATGATATAGCATGGGTTACATCTAGGGTACTTGGTTAGGCCAATTAAATGATATAGTATTCCGTTCTCTTTGTTGGAACAGAGCCAGGTACTGAAGCATGTCTAGAGATTTCAGGATTAGTTCCCAGAACCTTAAGAACTTTGAGAACCTTGAAGTGTGTTACTATCCCATGTAGAATTTTACTCTGTAATGAAGTGGTTATGCGGTGTGTGTGTGGGCTGCAGGTTCGAGCTGGAGCAGGCTCTGCTGAGGGAGGAGTTGGCACGTATCACCCGCAGAGAGAAAGCATCTGTGGGAGACGATGTGAACCCTGCTGTTCTCCAAGAAAGAGTCAGAGCCGAAGAGGAGCAGAAGAATGTGCAGAACTTGGTAAGACACACGCATTCACACAGCTCACTTTGTTTGAACCGAGTTAAAAATACATGAGAACATCCTCCAGTGGTCAGCCGAGTTTGCAACGCTTTCTTTCACTGTTTTTTTTCTTCCTTCTTATCTGTCAGTCTGTCTGCCCGTTTTTCTGTCTTTCTATGTGCATCTGTGTTTCTCTGCCCACTGAAAATTGATTTGCTTCATGTTGTTGTTCTCTGCCTGGTGTTTTAAGTGAGCGTAATGGTTATTGAGTGCAGGACATTTCTTTCTATCCTCGAGTTTGTCCGCTGTAATGGTGCAGGATTGTAATGAGGCTATTCACGGCGGTTGATTACATTAGCTTGCTCATCCACAGACAGGGCTGTCAATACTAGTTAATGTTTACATTTGGAGAAGAGCTGCTGCTCATGTGGTCATAATATCTGCTGCTGAGACATTTCCGTCCAAGGCCAGCCGTAACAGAAAAACTTTGGGATCAGCTCGAAGCCTCAGTGTTCCCTGTTGCATGGTCGTCCATGGCTTGGGTGTGACATGCTCTTTTTACTTACCACTAGATGGCAGCAGAAGCATTCGATTTTTTTTCTCTCACATTCTGCTTCTGAGTGGTGGAATGTAAAGGAGTGGTCCATAACTGCAAAACTGTATGTACATCATGCAACTGGAATTCATATTGGGTTGGATTAGATATTATGCTGTACTGAATAAACAGGCAAGCCAAATGTGGAACTAATTACAGGTTCGGCTTTTGTTTAAAATTTCGCAGCCATGTTTAGTAGGTTTTGTTTCATGATTGAATGAAGAAACAATAAAGGAAAAAATGGGGCACGCTTCATGGCACCATTCGCACCATCTGCTGATTCTATACTAAATAAATATTTAGCATTAAACTTTACTGTTGGACCTTTAAAAAAAATAATAAAAAATTATATATATATATATATATATATATATATATATATATATATATATATATATATATATATATATAAAATCAGAATGGAACAAAAAGGAACCGCTGGTTTCTTGACATCACATCAAGCTGAGAAGCTTGAATTGCACACACACAAAAAAAACCATTAAATCCATACAAATATCTAGAATACAATAAAGTTGTGGACAACAATCGATCAGGGACAACAAAGACAACACTGAAATTTTTCTCGGAGGTTGTCATGGTTACAGGCGATATTCAAGGCTGTCACGACAGGGAAACTGACTCTGTTTACCTGTCTTCACAGGCAGTGCTCTTTCCACCTCTTTCTGCCTGCTGTAGTGTAGCAATACAACAGTTTCACCATCACCTATATTATTATGCTAAATACAGCGGTCACTTCCAAACACTGACTATAAACCTGTTAGACTGGAGACTATAGTTGTCAGCGATGTTCTTGCTAAAAAATACTGATTAAAAAATCCTGTGTTACAGCAGCATTAGTCTTTCTTTTCTTAAATCCAGGGCAGGCTCACCTGCTGAATGGTAATCTAGCTGCCTGGTGGTCTTTGGATGTTATAGGTATATCTTACCTCTTGTTTTAGCCTCATTTCTCATTAACAGACTTGTGTTAGGAGGTGAGATGATTTCCACTCATCTTCATTCAGTAACTATAATGATATGGACTTTAACAAGAGGTGGTAAATTACAACTGATGATACTCTAATATATAAAAAGTCTACTGAATTAAATATTATTTATAAAGCATGTTTAGCAATATACAATATCATACAGAAATTCAATGGAAAACCTACTCATTACATGAGTTTGAACCTTGAGTGGAATCAAATTCATAAGGGAAACCATTATGCACAAAATAACACTGGACACTGGAATTATATCTCATTACTATGCTACAATTATGTGCTCAAAAGCTAAGCAATCAGTACTAAGTAAAGGATGTTCAGCATGAGTATTAACAGGTATATTTACACGCAACCAAATAATCCATTGATGGCTCAATCAGATTGAAATTCTATAATGTAAGTACAGGTTGAAAGGGATATCTGAGTGTAGATCTGAAATAATCTGGTAAATAGGAATAAAAAGCCCTGTAAATAAATGTTTGATTCAGATTGCAATGCTAAGGGTAGATATAATCAGTACTTTTTGGACAGTGCAATCAGATTATCAGGAGGAGTGGTTGAATGCTTGTAGGATTTTTAAAAATCATATGCATGGAGTCATATGCAGTCATCATGTAATCAGAAAATGATCTGATTCCAGTTGCGGAATTGATCTAAAGGTCACAGCATGGTCAAATGTCTGGAATAGTGTTTCATCAATAGCTTCTTTTATGTTTGTCTCGTAATACTGTTACTTACATGCTTATATACAGGTATAACTTAAGGCCCGTTTTCTGGCTCTCTACTGTTTTTGACTGTCTGTCCATCTGCAGCCGGGAAGAAATTCTTGTTTGTCCAATATTTCAGAAATAAGTGCTTAAATATAGGATTTGTGTGGACTTATCCTTGATACCACCAGATGAACTGATTTATATGGATGAGCTATTTACAAAAACGCAGGTGCAAATGTGTGGACATCAGCCAATTAAAAATATTAAGAGCAGTCCGATTTAGGCATTGAACCCCATTGTGGTGTAATATTTAATAAAATCAAAATGTGCACATTAAAAAATAACAGTAAGGGGAAAATACTACTTCCACACACACACACACACACACACACACACATGTATGTGTATATATATATATATATATATATATATATATATATATATATATATATATATAGATGACATTTAATCTTGGATCAATTTTGCAAGCAAAAGGCACTAAGGCACTACATTAAACAGGGAGAAGATATGAATGTCTCGAGCAAATTCCTACCCCAGCCAGATCCCGTATAAGCCTAATATCATAATAAGATTCTGTTAAAAGTGAAATGTAGTGTGACTTAAAGGTTCTCTTTCCACTCTCACTAATTTCTCTCTTTTCACTTTCTCGCACATCCTACGTCACGTTTCCACTCGCATCCAATTTTTCTGTGTTTTGCAGATTTCCCCTTGCTCCTTTCAGTCTGAAATGTTTTCACTTTTATCCATCTTCCTTTATTCTTATGTCTTATTCTTCAGCCTCTTCTATGAGAATGAGGAACGAGAGTCTGGGGTTTAAGAGTTTACATATTTATGTAACACAATGAATAGTTTATATAATGTATAAGTTTAGACTTTCATGACTGGCATTAAATGCAGCGATTCCATACAAGAAGTGGCCTAAACAGACACACACAAATTGACCAAGAAACAATGGTTTAAAGACAGAGAGAAACCATAAAGAGGACAGAAATAGAGACAGAGCAAAGGGTAAGGTGTTGATGAGATTTAAATGCATGCAAAGAGAAGGATTTTGCCATGCCCGTCGTTGCTTCACTTGTTAGCTGTGAGTCAGAGAGAGAGAGAGAGAGAGAGAGAGAGAGAGAGAGAGAATCGCTTCAGGCAAGAGACAGAGAACCGAGAACGTGCTGCCTATCAACTGCAGAAATTCCACAGAGAGACAGAGAGAGACACACACAGAGACAGAGACAAGCACCCAGACCAAGTGGAGAAATAATTCCAGGTTTTCATCCTACAGAAACTTTACAATGCTATTAAAATTCTTTGTTGCATCAGGACTCGTGGGTTCTCTCCCCACTCTATTTCATCTCTCTGTGCCTCTCTCTGTCTGTGTGTCCCTCTCATTGTCTTTTCAGAGAAGGTAGTCTAGACTGTAAGCTGAACAGCCTACCTGTGGGTACTTCCTGTTCTCTGTCTCTGTATCTAAAACACACATGCTGTGATAGCACTAGTATCAAGAGTCAGTACATTTTCACACTCCCTCTACTGAACTTCTCAGGTGTCATAAAGGCTCACACAACCATAGCTGCTGTATATAGAGGTGCATAAATATCTTAAGAAATATGGTAATCCTACTGCTAATGTTCTGGTAGTCTCTCTCTCCCCCCCTCCTGTGTGTTGATATGGCTTTAGCACCGCAAAATGAACGTGTAAGTAACGCGTGTTGCATATCTGTGTGCTGGAATCTCAAATGCTATTAGATTTAATGTTATATTGTAATACTGCTAATCCTTTCACTAGAATCACTGTGGGATTTTTTTTTTTTGCCAGGGATGATAAGCCTAGCCGTTCTGTGTCTGCCGAAGAATCTCTTTCGTGCAGATTACATTATGTTCTGCTATTTATTAGAGCAGAGAAAGCTGGGGATCTGCCCTTTTAATCATGAAGGGATAACTCAGTCGCTCCATTTAACCCTTTTATTTACTTCATGATGAATTTCACACAGCCCAGCAGCTATATTAGCACAATAATTCCAAATTAGCACCGAACAAAACCTCATCCACTTTTCTCTTCTTTTCTCCCTTTCTCTTTCCCCCACCCTTTGTATCTTTTCCCAATACCTTCTTTTTTGTTACTGGCTCTATTCCTTTTCTCTTTTTTCCTCCCTTGTTGTCCTCTTACACTTCAATATCCCTCTTTTTTTCCCCCTCTGTCCCATTTTTTTTATCCTCTCAACCTCCCCTCCCCTTGCTTTTTCACAGCAGCCAGCTGAGCTGAACGCTTGGGTAAGCAGAAGCTGCTCCCTGTTAATCTTACTTTTCTCTCTCTTTATTCAAATGGCGTGTTTTCGTTGTGCATTATAACAGAATGGAAGTGTGAGCGTGTGTGTACACACACGCACACACACACACACACACACGTACACTCACACACAGATGACACCTCCATCACAACACTTTTGGAGCTATTCAGCTAGAAAATTGCACATCATCTGCGTAGTAGAGTGAATGGAACCTTCCTGCCAACAAACACTAACTGAATGAAGAAAAATGAGCAGTATGATTACACTGTATGTAATTATGTGTGCATCTGTAAGCTAATGTGTGTGTGTGTGTGTGCGTGTGTGTGTGGCCTCTTGCTAGCCTATTGTGTACCATTTCATTTGTGTGTCATACCAGGTGGACAGGTGGAATGTCTTCACATATTTCCACTGCATAAGTTAAGGGTGAGCATCAGAAAAAATCAGAAGTCAGGTCCGAGGGTAAAGATTAGATCTCATGTGGCCCCATCATCCTGTGCCCCTGTTCTAATTCTCCCTCAGACAAGAATTATGCACTCACTCTGTCTTACTTATAGGGTACATGGCTTAACTTCTCCAAACAAGAAAGCGCTCTGTGTTTCTTTCTCCATTTTATCTTTCTCTGTAGAATTGTCCATGTTCAAGTTATCCATTTTAATCATTTCTCTTCTTCTTTTTTCTTCCTTCCTGCTCTCCTTTTACATGCTACAAAGTGCTTTGTGTGCTTAATGGCTTTTTAAAGGCAGCTTCAGTCATTGTGTTTGTCTCTTTCTCTCTCAGGTACATCTCCGTTCATACTTCAGCTGCTCACCATGTAGGATGGCAGTTCCATGTAAATGCACAGAGCATGTAGTTTATTTCTATATCAGTGCTGCTGTGAGATCAGATTCATTCACACACACTGCTTACTCCACGAGACCTCAGATCAACTGTGACCGTAACATGTCTGCTAACATCTCACCTATTATACTACAAAAAATACTATTCATCTCCTGCAAGGCCTCAAACGTGGTCCTCAAGCCTCTTTCACGCTACATTTGATTTGCCAGTTGAACTGTCCAAATATTGGTGGGGAAGTTGTATTAATTTCAAGTCTGGACTGAGTGACATTGCAGAACATTGCAGGAAGTCATGTGGAGTGAAAGGTGCATGCAGGAATTTGAGGTAGTAATTAGAGCCGGGGCACAAGATCACGTTGGAAATCTGAAAAGCTCCATGGACTACAACTCTGTTTAAATGGGAAATGTCAGCAGAAGTGAGATTACACACTTGTAAGTGTCTTTATCTATGTCTCATTGGCTCGCTCTCTTTCTCTCTTTCTTTTTCTCTCACTGACTCTTCAAGGCCAAACAGCTAGCCAGAAAAGATGCTGAACTGAAGCATCTGGCTGCATTCTACAAAGAGCAACTGCAGCTCATGGAGGATAAGGTAACACACACACATACACACACATATACACACACACACACACACACAAACAGATCAGGGGTGTAACCAGCCTACAAGAAGGGGTGGATTTGTTTTTCCAAAACGAGCCTTTTCATTACAAGCACATGGTCACAAACGTGAGGTGAAATATGCATTCAGCAAGCGTATTTTATTAAAGTTTTTAACTCATTCTGCATTCCTGAAGCCGAAACGATAAACAGGAAGGAGTCAACAACCAGTAGCAGACTGCTAATTCTATCCAATAGGTAGAAACAAGGAAACAGGCGATAACAAAAGAAGGAACACTCTAATGATACGGCTTGAAATTGCACGCTGCAGGAATGTCAAGACGGTGCAGGAAGGGCTAGTCTAACAGAACTTGCATACATTACGCTGAAAAACAAGTGAAGCTAATAGAAACTAATAGGTGTAGTGGAGCACTAAAAACAGCCAGGACCTTTGAACACCATGTATCTGGATTTTATCCCGATTATAACTGTGTGAATTTACACTTACTCAGTAAACAATCAGAAATTTCATAGCAGAATATCACATTAATATGCAAATTGGCTCATTCCATTCGAAAAGGCTTTATGATTAAACTTGCTGTTTTAAAGGCGCTAAGTTCAACATTCATGAACGACGCGTGTCACTCATACCATACAATAATTTTCTGTCATGTTTAGTTATTGTGCACTGTCCCTTTGAATTCATGCTATATTATGTGTCACAGATTCATGTACAGTATTTTAACTATTTAATGTTGTATGCCATTTGTGAGGAAACAGCATGTCATTTCCGCCTATACAAGCTGTATGGAGGAATGACTAGAAAACCATTTGACTTGAATTTACCCATTTGGAGGGGATTCAGTTGTCAAATGTAGTTTAGCGAGACAAATTCTCTTAGACTGCTACATTGTGGCTAAAATGAATTTCAGACCTCCTGAAGTGGTTTGAGTGTTCAGACGTAAATGCAGCATGGATTCATTTTTCTTTTTTATTACACGATTTCTGTCTGGATATAATTCTGGTCTTAAAGACGTGCGAAATGACAAAGTGCAGTCTTGTATGATTAAGCTGGTGAGCTAACCACCTGTCAACAGCTAATAAAGAGCCCCTGAACTAGCAAGCAAACTGTTTTTGAAATCTCTCACCTCCTCTATGATTCTGAGCTGGTAATACAGAACAGCTGCTTTATACTGTGGGGAAAATAAATCAAACCGGCAAAGTTTTCTTTTCTGCTGCTCTCTGTGACCTGGCATTTGGTCAGTGTCCTTTATGCCTCCTGCTAGTTTCTAACATCATCACAACAGGAAACAAATAAGCTGACTGGCAGCTACATACTTTTAATAATAATAATTTTTTTGGTCTTTTTTTTTTTTAAATGATTCATTGTTTGTAACGATCAAATAAACAAGGCTATTTTAGTCATATAATTGTACTCGTACAATTGATACCTAAACGTGACATACATGCTTACGTTCTTATCCTTCATGTACCCGCAAATGTAAATGCACACACTTACAAACACAAGAGAAAGTGTTGATTTGTTAATAACTTGACAACTAATACCATAATCAATATTTTGCAGTCAGGTTTTAGCATACTGTTTTAATATCCTTGCCCTAAATGTAGCAGGGAGTTGGGAGCAGCGATGTAGCAGGGAGTTGGGTACAAGTCATGAGACTTGAAGACATTTTTACAATAAGCCAAGAAACTGCCAGAAATGTTTAACAACTGAGAAAAATTCTTGTTTAAAAGATGCAAAAAAGATTCACCATCAAACTCAGTTTTTCAAAGACTGAAAAAGAGGAAATGAAGCGCAAACAATTGTTGAAATTTTTACCAATTTACATTTTAAAGATTAAGCATGAAATTTGAATATCTAATTACCCAGTTTATTATTATTATTTTGTAGTTATTAGTTATAATAAAAATAATAATAATAATAATAAACTGGGTAATAAACTGGATTTTTTTTGAAGATAATCTTTTATCTGTGTAAGAGCTGGTCTTTGTAAGAGGGACATTTGTAACAGTGCCATAGTTTATTTTAATATTGTTTATTTCTGTGCTGGAAACCAGGCTATAGTAGCTGTGTTAGAGGAGCTACTTTGCAGTTATATCTTGTTACAGGCTACAGGCTGCTCAATTGATACCGTAGCACTACAAGCACTGCAACATACCAAAAAAGGTATGAAACTACTTGAGAAAGGTCCACAGTAAAAAATCATATTGTTTACTGTATTGTGCATATTAATGTGCACATGTTATATAGAGTAAGCTTTTAAAGGAGATTTTATTAAAACATCTTTGCTAAATAAAAACAATGGATACAACGACTGCTCCTTTCTGGAAACATCAAGCTACGTTTGTTAAGGTTTAAGGTTCATGAGAACCCATATGGATTATGAGCATTTGCTGCAATATGAATAATAAGGCAAAGCATTGCTTGTTGTTTCATGTCTGAAGGGTTTTTGAGCTCATGTTCTTTTGAATTTTTTTTTTAAATAATTCAATGGTTCATTAGATTAATTCAACATGATGGCTATCACTATCCTTACATATTGACTTAAGCTAGGTAATTAAGTAAAATAACAATAAAAAGACAGCATTTATGTATAACTTTCAACTAGTCTTGCATGTTATCATTATTCACAAGCTCCAAGGAATATCGCAGTTTGTTTGATTTTGTGTCAATTTCCACAATCACGTAATCACAGAGTCCTGGAGGGACTGCGTATTCACCAGACAGGTTTATGTGAACTCGCGTACCTTTGTGCCTTCTACGCTAATTAAAAATATCGAACAAGGTTTGACCTCATTGATTAGTTTGATTCAAATAATATTGATCCTGTTATGTGAAAAGGGAAAAGGTAGACTAGTGTTTTTGTCATGCTACACTTAGTGAAAGAAGTAGTTGTTACTAGAAATAAGATTTATTTCAAAAATAGCTCACCTATTGCTTTGCTATGGAAATGAACTTATGCTGCTTGTTGTGAAATAAACTCCCCAACACTGGGTTGCAAGATAACCTTATCTAACGTTTTGTGACATTGTCTTTACATTACAAAGATCTGGCCATACATTCTTTTGGAATTTAACCATTAGTGTAAAAAGGTTATATTTTAAATAAATATAATGTGCCATTTTATGCATGTTGCTGATAACAGTAGATATATTTCACGTTCATATTTTATGTGTGTGTAAAGAAGCGTGCACTCATCCACCACTTTATTATAATAGACCTGTACACCTGCTCATTCATGCAATTATACATATCTGTTGCATAAGATCATGCAGATAAAGGTCAAGATACAAGATGCAGATACAAGAGCTTCACATCAAAAATCAGCGTATAGGAGAAAATGTAACCTTCGTGATTTCATCGTGGCATCGCTGTTGGTAGCAGACGAGCTGGTTTTTCAGAAACCACTGATCTGCTGGGATTTTCACACACAACAATCTCTGGAGATTACACCGACTGGTACAAAAAACCCATCCAATTCTGTGGGCGAGAGAATTTTTATTTCAGACTTCAGAATAGAATGGCTAGACTGCTTTGAGCTGACAAAAAGGCTACAGTAACTCTAATCACTTCGTTGATTGTGGTGTTTTAAGAATGTGTTGCACAACAAGTTGAACCGTGAGGTGGACGTGCTAAAACGGGAGAAGACCACATAGGGTTCCATTCCTGTCAGTCAAGTGCATGTATCTAAAACTACTGTGGACATGAGCTCACCCAAATTGGCCAGCTGAAGATTGGAAAAACAGCGCTTGGCCTTTTTTAAATCTATCTGATTAGATAATTACATGAATGTGCCGGTGCACAGACATTCCTGATAAAGTGGTCAGTGAGTGCATGTGTGTAACACGAGAAGAAATCCAGCAAACTGACATGCTAATTAAATTTAAAAAAAAAGATGGACAGTGATAACAACAGTGCATGGTGTCCTCTAAGGATGTTTTAAAATTTCCCATATTCAGTGAGACAAATATCACAGGCATCCAAGCTTGTGTGTCAAAGATTATTTATTTATTTTTTCCCACTTTATTAATTATAAGGACATTTATAACTAAGTGCCGGTCCTAAGCCAGGAGTGTTACACCACTAAGGGCTTTCTGTGTAAAACCTGTGCCAGAATCATATATGTGGATTGGATGATTCTGTGTGCCGAGCTGAAGGACAACAACAACAAAACTAACTCTTCCGCTTTACCTTACCATTGCAGGCTACTCTGCCCAGCTGTTGGATTTGATGAAACACTGCTTCCTCAGTACTTACATCTTTTGAAACCACTACATAGCAGCACCACTCCAAAGAAAATGTGTTACACTTTTTTAGACTGGCATGACCGGTTTGTTTTCTATTTGGCTGCGTTCGTACATGTACGGCTGTACAGAAGCAGGTTGTGGACGTAATCCAATTTGGTCCACTTTGAGGTGCTGTGCTTATCAGTCTTGCTTTACAGAGCACAGGCCTCAAGTAAATACAACCAGAGTCTGAGATGGCGAGAGATGACTCCTGTTGTGCTTTCAAGAAATTAGGGCTGCATAGTGTTTAATGAGTCAGCGGCTGAAAGCCACCGCAGTGATGTTACGAAAGCACTCTTTCAGCGACTCTCTAAGTAAAAGCCCTGACCTTGAGCTGAAGATGTACTTTGTCAACACCCACGTCCTTCATGCCACTCTGAACCTTGTAGCGAGAGAGTGAAATGCAGCAAGAGGGAGTGGTGGAAAGAGGAAAAGAAATCAAGTTAGAGAATGTAAAATAAAAGTGATGGTGTCAGTGCTGGAAGTGGTGAAGGGTCCCTGTGCCAGCGTTGCTTCTGGGTCCTACACGTTTTGCTCCTCCGATTTAAATCTAAACTTGATTGTGCACACTTTTAAACACTGACAAACAGCAGACACTAGCTACTTTTCCATGAGGCATTTTAATCTGTTAATAATCAGACTGATGGATTAGTCAGAAGAGCGTTCATGTAGACAACATTTGTAAGAATCCAATAAAGCCGTTGACAAGCCGAATGAATTTTTTACTTGAGAGAATGAAGTTGGTTTTCATTTTAATATAATATCAACTTTTAAATATTTGATGGGATCAGAATCGTGTGCTTGCCCTGTGTATGTGTGGTTGAATCCCCAGAAGCTCACATGCACTGACAGTAACTGCTTTGTACAGGAATGCACTATGGATGGGATGGCAGTCCATCAAGAGCATCAAGCACATGCACGTTAACACACTCATTCACACCTAGGGGCAGTTTAACATGCCGATAAGGAAGTGTGTTCACAGAAACTCCACACAGACAGATAACCCAAGCTTCGGATAAATCCAGGGACCCTGGAGCTGTGAGGCAGCAAAGCCCATCACCACAATCTGTTTGATAAAAAAATCAAACTGTCTGTTGGTCTCTTTCTGTTAAACTCTAATGACAACTGTGAGGTTGAATTCATAGTAGAATGCTCAAAGGATATTTCTTTCCGGCTTTACCCAGATATTGGCTTTTAATGTCTTTTTTTTTAATACAAGAAGATAATAATGTGTGCATGTCGTTATTTTCATCCAGCTCAGAAACATGTTGCAGAATGTCAGGCAAATATCAAATACTAAACAACTTTACTGCAGTCACAAATTCTTTTTCTTTTTGTCCCTTTAATAAAGCTGAAACAGAAATCATTTAAAACTTGTTAAAAACACAACAGTTAAAAAGCTGTGATTAAACAGCTACAAAGCTGAGCACTCTGACTGGACTGGGGCTCCTCTCTGTTGCCTCGGTAACGCTGCCTCATGCTTTACGTATGATGTAGATATAAGCAGCCATTGTTTACTGATTGTCCAGTTTATGATTCATAGAAAACATTTTACTCAGAATCCTCAATTGCAATGAATTCATTTTGATTCCTACAGATGGATAGTGTGAGATAGCAGACAACATACCACAATAATCAATAGCTGTGTTGTTTTTAGATCAGTCTTTATAACAACACATGAACATATTATGGTAGTAACACCTATTATAGTGCTGTGGCTAGTGAGCACAAACTCTAGTTACTGAATAGCTTTATTTTAAAAATTAGTAATATGCATTTCCTCTACCAGAAATAATGTTTTTCTCACATGCAATGTTAATATTTATTACGATCAACACGGAAAAGGAGAGCAATCAGCACAAATAATTTCCACTATAAACATGGCAGAACATATCCTATAGCAATTACTAAATAATTCAAAGAGATAAAATTTTTTAAGTGAATCACTTTTTACACCACAGAAACTAAATAGCAAGCTAATGGTCAAAGCAGATACAAAATCCAGCTCTCTGAGACTATTGTATGGCTGTGCTAGTTAACTAGCAGGTACATGGCTAGCTAACCTTCTATTTCTGGTAACAAAGCTTGCAAACCTCATGCTCAGGCTGTCACTGTGCTTCTTGGCAGTTTTGTTCATTCTTCGCGCTCTTCAGTATGTTTCATATGGTGCTGTGCCTACCTGTCAACCTAGCTGTAAAGAAAACTTGGAGATGATGGATGATGGAAAACTGGTTGAATTTGTTAGAAAGAAAAAAATCCTTGAGTCACTGATCTGCTAAGAAAACATTGTTGCTTGTTTTCCACAATTTTCATTTTCATCTTTTGTTGTTTTTTTGATACAGGTATGAATGATTTTCACACTGATGCATTGATATTAATCTGAACAAACAAAGCTGTGTGTGTGTCAATTACTCTTGAGTGCTATGCACTTTATTGTGCAATTGTGTAACTTACTTTCCATTCAGGTTATTTCCAAAAATGCTAAGTTGGACTTTTAAGTGTTTAATTTCCATTTCAGTGATGCAGAGTGTTAGCCTCTGTACTCTTTCATAAAACATCATTTAGAATGTCAAACATTGACTTGATCAATATGGCTGAGGCATTTACATAATTTTACATGTTAGAAATCAGACAGTGGACATTGCTTATAAACTTTTTCCCCAAAAGTGCTTTAAAAATTGGACATATTTATAAAGATGAAAAGAGAGATTAGCTCAACTTATGGTCATCCTTCTGTAATGTGTCTTTCTTCTGCCAGCTTATGAGCCAGGTACAGTTCTTTTCCTTAATACGCGTCTGTATAAATATTGTACACAGATATACAGATGCTAGTTTATTGTGCTGAGACAGAAGAGAAAAGCAGGAGAAAATGGCTGCAACTAAACTGCCAGTAAATGTATGCTGCTACTACTAGTACTCATACTATTACTCCTACTACTTCTATTATTGCTACTACTATTATCATTATAATTATTAGTGCTATTATTACTCCTAATTTGTCTTCTCCTTCTGCTACCATTACTATTCCTGCTACTCGTTTTCCTCCTTATTATTACTACAATTAGTACTTTTAATATTAATACTGTTACTACTGCTACTACGTCTACCATTTCTATTAATACTGCCACTGCTCTTTCTCCTCCTATTATTACTACAATTTCTTCTGCTACTACTTCTATAATTATTGTTAATACTACTATTACTAGAGTTATTGCATTTACTACAGGCCTGATTTCAATTACTTCTATAGATACTTGTATGTAGAATTTTTATTACTGCTATTACTGCTCTGATTACTACTGTTACTGCTGCTGCTTCTATTAGCGCTATTAATACTATTATTAATCCTAATACTTCTACTAATACTGTTAAATGGCAGCTATTGCTAATACTTCGATTGTAAGTACTACTATTACTACTTCTCCATTTTCTCCTACTACTGTTTTATTATTATTATTATTATTATTATTATTATTATTGTTATTATTATTATAACAATGTATTCCATGGCATTACCTTCTGGAAGGTTTAATGTTTAGACAGTCTTTTTGTCTATGTTGATTTTTAAGGAAAAATGCCTTTAATAAACTACGTTTCAGGGTGGATTATTGCATATAAAACACTGAGCTGCTTGTAGACAAGCTTCTTTGACAGATACATGGCAACCAATATAACAATATATCTGCTGATATTTTCCTGCTTTCTTTGAAGCCGCGAATGTAATATGTTTCATTGTTTTTGATGGAGTAGGATTTTATTGTAGTCAGTGTTAGCCTTCACTTAATTCCTGAGAGACAGGGGGTGCAAGCTTGTCCTGAAGTGTGTTTTGCAGTACTAGAGTGAAATGGAGCAGAGATATTGGCTGCTGAGAGTCACCAGGGCTGCCGCTCTATTTGTGCAGTGAATGAGCTTCGACTTGCGCAGCTGAATTGTTTCAGCTTTATTTCTTTTTTTTTATCCCCTCTCTCTGCTTCATTCCTCCGTACCTTCATAACTGCTGTTCCTCTGCTCCCTTATCACCCTGCGGCATTCTGGGTATTTAACATGTGAGTAAACCATTTAAACGCTACAGTTACCATTATAGAGGAAGAGAGCGAGAGAGAGAGAGAGAGAGAGAGAGAGAGAGAGATTGGAACTAAAAAGAGAATGACCCCAGCATTTATACTCAAAAGAAAGTCAATCCTCCTTTTTTTTCTTGACTTATGCAGCAATTAAGCCTAGAACTAATGCAAAAATTTCGGTGGTTCAGGATATTTTTCTTTTTTCTTTTTCCCCCATTTGGAGTCTAACCTTTTACTTTACTGCAGTAGAGGTTACACATTGAACCAGTAATTCTAATTCTTTTTTGTGGTACTTTCTCTTTTATATCGCAGTTTGACATGATTTGTGGTTGTGCAATTCTCTATAGTCCTGCAAAAAAGCTTCATCTCTTCTCCCCCACACACACATATAACTCATAGCTTTGTGAAGGTACATAACATTTTGACAGCAGCTTTTCTCTGAATTTGAGTCCACTTAGACCCAGACAGACACCTTATGGTCTATTTACCTCTGCATACTCTGCATTCTGTACCAGCACATGCAAACACACACACAGACACTCCGTTATCCACTCCCAAACCCTCATTTGCACATTCACTCATTCATAGTTACACATGAAGATGCCTGCATACGCACACACAATACAGGTGCGAACGCTGATACACTCCCCTGCTTACACAACCAAACAGAAACATATGAAAAGACACTTTTTTTTTTTTAAGTCTTTCATTTTCTCTCTCTTTCCATCCCTCGCTCTATTGAGGCGAGCCCTTTAATCTCCTCTCAGTTGACGCGTGTGTGCCGTGCAGTTGTGTATGTGTGCGCTTTTGCAAAAAGTGTTTTGATCGACAGCTCAAACACAGGCTTTTTAAGATTCAGCGTACACACACTAATCCGGCACTCTCTTTGTTAAGTTCTGCCATAGAGAGTAATCCTGAGTGAGCTGCAGATATAACACACACACACACGCACACACACACATACATACACACATACATACATATAGACACTCACATACTTAATCTTACTGGTCTCCTCTGTGCCATCACTGTGCTTCCAAAAAGATGTGTGTGCATATGTGTGTGTGTGTCCATGCATTCATGTATTTGTCACCACTTTTCAAATCGTTGTCTTAAGCACTTGCGCGTTTGTAAGCGGCGGTAATCAAAGCAGCCTCAACGGCTTATCTCTGGAGGAGGAGGCTTTGGGCGACGGGTTGTCGCAGTGATATCCAACCCAGCAAGAGAGACTTTACCTGGGCAAGAGAAGTGAAGGACTACTCCTCTAACCCTCCACCTCTATCCATACCCTCAGCTTAAGCTCCAAATCCGCAGCACTTCTCTCCATTGCCCATTCATTTATTCCTAAGCCTCTAGGAGAGATAGCGCTATGCTCTCATTCCTTATTCCGCTTTTATGAATAGCATTGTATGTTTTTATTTTATCTGACACAAACATTGTGCAAAGCTTGGGCGAAGGTACCTCAAACAGACCTTGCCACTTCATGTGCACTGGCACAACATTTAATTAAAGAGATGCGCAAGCAGTATGCGACAGTATGCTTTGTGGTACGTTTGCTATTGTAGTCTTGAGAGTACAGAAAACATATACGTAACCATAAGTCGCTTCAAAGGTGCAGGTTTTTAACTTTAATTACAAAGACCGGCACCGCATTGGAGAGAGCCAGGGTCAAGAGAAAGATGGATAGAAATAGGAGGAGAGAAGGGTGAGGAAAATAAGAAGGAGTACATACTTTAGCAGTGGAATTTTTTTCTAATAGTATTTTCATATTTCTTCTCTCCAAGAATAAAAGGTCAGAGTAGAGGATTATAGGAGCTCAGTGAGCATGACATGTTAAAATGAACATCCTCCTGTTGAGAGTCCTAGGAATTTAATGGTGAGATTTTGCATGATGGCTTCTGATTCCAACACTTTTCTCACTCTCTTTGTACAATTATTCATTTCCGTCCATCGCTCTTTCAGTATTCCGACTGGGAATAATGGCTGTAATTATCCCGCCAAATGAAACCGCCCCAGCCGTTTGAACCCTCGTTTGGGATTACCAACGAGATTGAGATTTTAATGCCGCTGTGCTAAATGATTTGTGGCACACTGACTCTAATTGTTTTATATGCCGTTTGGGACTAAGTCATGGTGAAGCTTTTGTAAATTAAAAATTTAAATCTGTTTAAATTATGATAACTAAAGCTTCTTATCTTAAGAGAATGTCTGATTATAGCATTAATATATCTAAACAGAGATGCTTGTTTGTACTGGATTATGAGCGTATAAATAACTAGATATTATATGAATTAAATAGTATTTATTTTTGCTTTGTTTTGTTTTTATTTATATAACAGCTCCAGAATTATTGGCCATCTTGGTAAACATGGATAAAAAAAATGTCTTCCTGGTTAATTGGCTTAATCTCACAATGAAAATATGAGAGAACTCCATCCAGATATTTCGGCAATGATCACAGTTGGAGGTTTAGAGAAGATGATTGTATTTTGGGGTCACCAAGTCTCCAATTAGTCTCCAGTTAAACGCCCCCTCCATGCCAACAATATGTTTCAAAGGCGTGCCAGAAGAAAGCTTTTTCTTTCATCTATCTACAAAAGTTAGTGCCTGGAGTTTGCTACATAGTAAGATTAGAGTGTTTTCAGCAGCAGACACCCATCTAACAGCAGCAGGATTTGGTGTAAGAAGAAACATGGCTCTACGAAAACCTAATTCCAAATGTTAAATATGGTTGAGGATCTGTGATGATCCAGGGCTCCTGTTCTCCTGGGAACCTTGTTAGGTTACATAGACTCATGGGAGGAGCAGGGGAACTTTAATTGAAAATCTGGCTTCACCTGCCAAGAAGCTACAACTGGGCCATGGTTAGATCTTCAAGAAAGACAGTGATCTAAAACAGAAAGCTTGAAAGCCAACACAGTTCCCTGACCTAAACCTAAATTGTAATCTGATGGGGTGATGTCTTCTCCACCAGAGAGGACCTCAAACTCTGAGGGATCTCCAAGCATTATATCAGAAGGCTCGGTGCTCTTTTTCTGGTAAAGGGAGGTTTCACAAAGTATTAAACACAAAGGGTGCAGATAGTGGTGATATGCGCAGCTTTGTTAATTTTAGGTATTTATAGAAGAGTTTTGTTTCTGATTTAAATAAAAATTAAGACTTCAATTAAGAAACATGATATTTTGAGGTCAATAATGAAAATGATTGGGAATAACCTGTGCTTTGCTCTAGTCTCTATATCTTAGAGCATCTTTCTTTCTTAATCCATTTTTGTCTGCTTTTCTCTCCTGTTTTCTCTTTCTCTCCTCTGCATCTCGCTCACTTCATCCTCTCTCTCTCTCGCTCGCTCGCTCTGTCTCACCCTTTCTCTCAATAATTGCAGTTTGAATGCCACTGCTTGTCTCACTGAATAAAATTTAACTGCGCCTCACAAAGTCTGTTCCACTAAACTGATGAGCTGATGGAGGTGTAAATGCACTTTAATGGCTTTGTTTAAGCATGGCCGTCTGCATCAGAGAAACGCCGCCTCCTCTGCCATCAAGACAGGAGTGGCATCGCTGCCAAAACACATTTCAAAAAGTTATATTAATAACCACAACTTGTACATTGGAAATGTATGATCTGGAATCTAGGTAACAAAACAAATGAAACTGTTTGTTTGTTTGTTTTTTCTCTGATAGAATAAAGAGTACTACCAGCAGGCAGCCCAGATGTACAATGAAGAAGCAACTAAAGCTAGTACCAACATCAAGTAAGTGCATTAACATCCCTTACACTCACAATCTTATGGAATACACTTGTTCCTTAGTTTTAGAGAGCAGGGAAATGTCCAAATGTTCAAGACAGTGAACCAAAAACCACTAATCTAAGATTCATTAAGTTTATTAAGAACCATTACATTAATAATATTTATTATTTTAATTGAATTTGAATTATATTTTAGCCCTTCAGGCACAGCGCAGTAGTAGCTCAGTGATTAAGATAGTGGGCTGATCAGATGGGTGTAAGTTCAAAACCCAGCACCACTAAGCTGCTACTGCAGGGCCTTTCACTGAGGCTCTTAATCTTCAGCTGCTCATTTGGATGAGAGCCGTTTGCAATTCCAATGTAGAATAAGCCCTTAAACAATGTTTGCCGTGTTTATTGAGAATAAAAGCGTTTACAACCTTTATGCATTTAATCTAGAATAAAGGTGTTCAAAAACTTTACACTCATAGTTTAGAATAAGTACATACACAACCATTAGACTTATAATCTAAATAAGTACATCAGCACCCATAATATTTAATCCTCTAGAATAACAGTTATGACTTTTATACTTATGATCCAGAATAATGGCACAAAAAAAATCTTTACACTTATACTGAGGAACTACAGCATTCACAACAGTTACATTTATAACAATATAATAAATAACAACATCGCTTTACCATCATAATCTAGTGTAATAATCTAATGAAATAAATAGTACCCTTAACTTTATATTCCTAACTAAATGAAGGAACATCCTTTATAATTAACCTGGTATATGTGCTCTAAAAGATTGGGGTGTTAGGATACACTACTTGACACAAGAATATTTTTCACCGCTTTAGTTTTGGAAAGTTCACCGCGGAGTACATATGCATTTCTGATTTGTTGTTTCAAACCTACCTTAATTTGATGATTTAAAAAAATGCAATGTTGGCAACCCTCCAGGTGTGAATCTCAAGGGGTGTGGGTTGTGTCTGAAACACAGAGCGCTTGATTTCACATTCTGCTGTTAGTTAAATTCACGCAGCCAAAGGCACTTGTGTGTATGGTTTATGTTTTTTAAAGCCTTATAACCTCTTCTGCATTGAGATAATCAGTCCCACCAACTGAAATTTCCTTTGTAAGTTGAAAGGTTTGTTACACCACGTGCCATATAAATGCTATTTTATGACAAATAGTTGAATTTGTTATTCAGACTGTTGGAAGTATTGTTCCGTACGTAAACATATCGAGGACAATATGACGTGCTGTCATTGCAGCGCTAGTAAGAACCCTTATGCTTATAATCTATAATAAGTTGACGAAGAATCCTTACACTTATAATCTATAATAAGTGCACTAAGAACCCTTGCACTCATGATTCACGAGGCACATCTGAGCAGAGAAATGAAGACGATGCCCTTTGATGAGAATTTTAATTAACACTGACATAAATGTCTGCTGTAGCCAGATGTTCAGTGAAGTTCTGAGTGCATTTCCTCTGAGGATCTTTCTTCTCTTCTTCCTCATGTCTTTCGCTTTGCTTTTCTTCCCTCTCCCACACTCACACACTCAACATTAAAGGGCATTTGATTGAAATGACATTTGAAGTAGCAATCAGTCAAACTGAGAACGAGCTAAGACGATAAACTGTGAACTAGCTAACACTTTCTAAATGTGTTGGTTGCTATGACATTCCTTGAAAAATTCTCTATATTTGTAACTCTGTGTGTGCGTGTGTTTGTGTGTGCAAGCTGTGTGCGTAGCACAATAGTTTCCTGGTCAGTAGAGAGATGGATAACTGAAGCCAATTAGGCTGCACATACTCTGCTCTCTCTTTGCACCAGCACATTCATTACAGCAGACAGGGCTGTCCATTTCACACATGCACACACGGATATGAAAGTGCTTTTCGCCCTTTTCTATTTCTCAGCCTCCACACTGGCCGTCATTTTTACTCTCTGTCTCTCCATCTTTGTCCAAGCCTTTGTCTCTTCTGCTTTTCTTGTCTGTTGTAGTTCCTTTGTCCAAATCTGTCCCTTCCACGCCGACATCTCCATCCACTGTCCAGCCGTTCTGATAGTGTGAGAGAATAATGAATGATGTCCTTCATCAGGGTGTGGCATTGCTTATCTTGTGTCAAGGCGCAGCTGGTCGCAGTAAGCCTATAGTATCAGCTCAGGCTCTAATCAAGTCTCTCTGTGCCAAAAGCGAATGAATGGTGTATTTATCAAATCTAGCAGGTATCTGCGCTCAGTCTCACCACCTGCCTGACTGGAAAGACTACAGTGAATGTGGAAAAACATCAGAGAATTATGGAGTGGTGTAGCAATGTGTGACGGGCCTTTATAAAAAAAAAAAAAAGCTGTGTGTGGTGCATATGAGCTGCTTTAAAGGCTGGTGCCCAGGTGGTGGCTTGTGGTACACAGAACAGTGTGTCTATGTACTGACTGATGCAGGTGAGGTGCCCTAAAGGCCATATGTACAGCACATAAACTGTCCTAAAGACTGGGTTGATGCATGTAAGTTGTCTAAAGGCTTGCTATGGCTCAATTTAGTTGCTATATAGCCTAGGTAGCATGTAAAAGGCCCTGAAGGCTGAGCGCGGCACCCACTGGCTCTCTGATAGCCTTTAGAGACTGCTTATTTGAATTATGCCAACTCTGAGACATGATATACATATACTGTCCTTAAGGCTCCATGTAAGGCACCCAAACTGCCCTGAGGGCTGGGGGAGATGTAGTTTCAGCTTCAGACATCATGCATGTTGGTTGAACATCTGATGCACATGGCACAAGTTGGAAATACTTTGCTGGATTTCCCACATTATGTGAAGTTCACAATATAGACTCATTCATTGGTACGACTTTCTTAAATGAACGAACTATGGTTGCATTCTGGTCTGTTTTTCTAGGGATCATCAACTTTACACTTTCATAACCTTAAACAAGACGCTGAATAAATGGTCTGTGATTGGTCTTGGGTGGTCCTTGGCCAGTAAAAGTAGTCTAGAAGTCTGGCTATGTAAGACTAGCTGTGATACATATGGGCTGCTTTAAAAACCTGGACATAGCTGCCTAGTTTACACTCAATACCCTAAAAGCTTTACACAAGCATAAAAGGGTTTGCATTAGGATGAATGCAGTAAATATATTAAGTTCATTCATTTAGCACTTCAGCAATATTCACCATGTCTGATGATATTTAATTCTTTTCTGATCAGCAGGGCGAGCAGGCATACTAACTCTAGCAGTATTTAGCCAAATCATTTCCCCTCAAGTCCAAATCAAGCGTACAGGCCTTATTGATTTGAAAAATGAAGCCTATCAAGAGGTGTGTTGCCGTGACATGCATTTAAGCAAACTCACGTTGTAGGAAAAAGTTAACCAAAGAGAAAATAGACCAGCATGTCAGTGAAAGAAATTTAAACTATAAAAGTTCACTCAGATTTTAATTATAAAATACGTTTCTGATGCCACTGAAAACCTTAGTGCATTCTAGTGCATTGCATCCTAGAACCTGCAGTCCAGCTTATATCTTCAATCTCATATAGCAAAACTGGACTGTTATTACTTACATTTGAGCTTGTCATAACTCTTCTCTTTTTAGAGTTATTAGTCTGATGTTATTCTCAGTCCGTGATCTAGCAAACCACTATCAGGATGAATTTATTGATAGACACGTCAAAGCACTTCTGTAAGTTGTTCTGTATAAGAGCATCTGCCAAATGCCATAAAAGTAAATGGAAAAATAAATCCTCAATGAACAAGCTGGCACCAGAATTGCTAAACACATCACAAACGTCAAGTTTAATGTGTTTCATGGTGGACTTTTCCTCTAATATTATACCTCCACAAAATTTGGGTTGTACCATTATAAATGGTAAAATAGGATTTTGCGAAGCATTAAATGAAATTTGGGTAAAGTTGTGTAACAATCCTGACTGTCTGCACAGACAAGTTCATTTCTGAAAAGCAATATCTGTATAAGCAGAGCTACTTAGACTGCTTTAAAGAGTTACAGAAGGCTATGATTTGAAATTGTTATTTCATGTTAAAGAGACAATTACTCTCCAAGCTAATTTATTTTATGTCAAAATCGGAGTCTCATAAAACTCCCACAAAGTCGAGTTTCTAGTCATAGATGAGCGTGTCTTGAGGATTTGTGTACTGCATCAGTACTCTATATTGAAATGTCGCAACAGAATATTATCTCCTCTGTATTTGTACTCCATTACATATTTGTAGATTTACATTGTTTTTCTCCTTTTGTCACTCAGGCCGAAGAACACAGTTCCCATTTGTTCAGAGATGCAATCTAAGGTGCTGAGCTGTTTTCAAGAGAACAGACACCAGACTCTGCACTGCTCCAGCCTGGCAAAGGAATATATGAACTGCATTAATACAGCCAAGAAGGTGAGTCTCTCGCTCTCTCTCTCTCTCTGCCTGTGTGTGTGTGTTCCCACAAGGCAAGATCCAACAGGTTTAACATTATGGCCACTTTTGGCTGCTTCCCACAATAAAATATTATTTATTTATTCATTTAGTTTAAAATAAAACTAAAATTAAAAAAACTTTTATTTTAATAAAAATCTAAAAGGGGAAAAGTGTTTTTGTTTGGTTACTGAAGTTAAGGTTAGATGTAAAGTTATATGCAGTCCTCAGGATGTGTGTGTTGTGTGTGTTTTGTGTGCGTCTCTGTGTTAGGCAGAAGATTTATATAGATATTTGTACTTATTTATATTTAAAATTGATGCCTCATTTCTATGGGTGCTTTTTCCTGCTAAAGTAAAAATCATTTTTGTGCTAATGTGCAAGAGGATATTTGTGCACCGTGAAACATGTTTTGCTAATTTTCACTCAGGATATTAAAATGCAGTGGCTTGTATTATCGTGTGTCTGTGTGTTCAATGCATAAAGCCTTTTATCTGTGTGTAGAACACAAAGCTTCTTTTAATACAGACTCACTCATGCATTTTGCAGAACGAACGGGAACAACAGCTTTCATTAAAGACAGTCTGTGTGTGTGTGTGTGTGTGTGTGTGTGTGTGTGTGTGTGTGTGCGCGCGCGCACACTTATTACACACATCTCAAAGAGTGTGCGGGTAAGCGGTCGAGCCCTTGAGCTCTAATGCTGGCGTGTGGTGTGGCATGATGCCAACTAGACTGTGCAGGCTGCCAGCAGCTCCCAAACACCAAGAGTCCAATGGTAAAAAGAAACCAGAACATCAGAGCCTAGTCCTAAACAGAAACCACAACACTGACTAATCTGAAGCAAATTGGTTCACCACTCATCTGTCAGTTAGACATCACCATGCTGTCCTGTCCACTCCCATTCTTCACTAGAAACTGTCACTGCTGTATAAAGACCACAGACCTTATATGACAGTTGTTTTTACAAAAATGTTCAAATTACCAGAGCCTGCTCTTTAGAGATATGGCAGCTCCTAAACTGCAAATGAGCTCCAGAATATCATACTGTGGTGTTAAAAAGAAACCAAAACTCCAGTGAAAATGCTAAATATAAACCAGAACATTAGAGCGCAGGTCTGAATCCTGTCTAGAAAATCAGAATGCAGTGATAAAAAAAGTACTGATGTATTCTGTTTAAGGAAATCCATGAACTCAGTATAGGGATTAATCTAGAACAAAACACCATCATCGTGTACTAAAGAAAGACCAGATTATTAGTGTGTAATGCGGAAGACAGACCAGTCCTCAGGGTCTAGATCTAAATAGAGACCAAAACACCAAACTGAAGTGCAAACAAGAGATAAGAACAGCAAGGTGTAGTGCTAAAGAGAGACTGGGACACCAGAGTGTAGCAATATAGAGAGACTGGGACGCCAGAGTGTAGAGCTAAAGAGAGACTGGGACACCAGAGTGTAGAGCTGAAGAGAGACAAGGACACCAGAGTGTAGAGCTGAAGAGAGACTGGGACACCAGAGTGTAGAGCTAAAGAGAGACTGGGACACCAGAGTGTAGAGATATAGAGAGACTGGGACGTCAGAGTGTAGAGCTAAAGAGAGACTGGGACACCAGCGTGTAGAGCTGAAGAGAGACTGGGACACCAGAGTGTAGAGCTAAAGAGAGACTGGGACACCAGCGTGTAGAGCTGAAGAGAGACTGGGACACCAGAGTGTAGAGCTAAAGAGAGACTGGGACACCAGAGTGTAGAGCTAAAGAGAGACTGGGACACCAGCGTGTAGAGCTGAAGAGAGACTGGGACACCAGAGTGTAGAGCTAAAGAGAGACTGGGACACCAGAGTGTAGAGCTAAAGAGAGACTGGGACACCAGAGTGTAGAGCTAAAGAGAGACTGGGACGCCAGAGTGTAGAGATATAGAGAGACTGGGACACCAGAGTGTAGAGATACAGAGAGAATCTCTGTAGAATGGCTTAGTGGTTAGCATGTTCGCCTCACACCTCCAGGGTTGGGGGTTTGATTCCCGCCTCCGCCTTGTGTGTGTGGAGTTTGCATGTTCTCCCCGTGCCTCGGGGGTTTCCTCCGGGTACTCTGGTTTCCTCCCCCGGTCCAAAGACATGCATGGTAGGTTGATTGGCATCTCTGGAAAAAATAAAGGGAGACTGAGACACCAGAGTGTAGAGCTAAAGAGAGACTAGGACTCCATAGTGTAGCAATAGAGAGACGGGGACACCAGAGTGTAGAGATAAAAAAAAAGTCATCGACGACACAGTGTAGAGAAAAGTGAGAATGGGACACCAGAGTATAGATATAAATAGAGACTGGAACACCAGAGTGCATAGATAAAGAAAGACGGGGACACCAGAGTGTAGAGATAAAGAGAGACTTGAAAGCCAGAAAGGTAAAGAGAGACCATTATATTGGCAAAAAAAGAGAACTAAAAAACCTCTAAATTAGAACTACAGATATTTTAGAAAAACAGTGTAATTTAGAAGAGATATTAATGAGCTCTTAACTGATCAATTAGTATTTTTTATACATGCTGCTTCAGAACACCTGAGCATAGTGGTGGAGTTAAGTTGGCATAAACCATTTCTACTAAAGTAGGCTTAAATGTCTGCTTAAGACTGAATAAAATCCCACTTAAAAGCTGGGAGTAACAAATGTGTTATAAATGTTTAGAGTGACTGCTGAAAGAAGTGCAGTTTAACTTTAGTAAACCTTAAATCTGAAGTAAGTCATATCACCTTAAATAGATCGACCGCAGTCCATTACACTAATATACAGTATTGAATAAACACTTTTACAAGTGGTCAGGTCCTGCCAAGTTGCCTAGAACACCACGAAAACAATAATGGACGTGCTGTTTCATGAAGACCCTGCAAAATCCCTGATGGATGCTGAATAACCGATGATGGACATGTTTTTTAAGTAATCAAGACATCCTTAGTAACTGGTGTACTGCATCTGTATACTAATCTGCAGGACAAATTCAGCTTGATTGGACTTACAGTTCCTGAGAAGCAGATAATTTGAGCTTTGACCACAAACCAACCTGAGCATACCTTCATGTCGGACCTTGGTTCTTGCCAAAAGGTCAAATGCTGCAGTAAAACCATCAGGCCAGCTGGACTCATGTCTCTTAACCGAGTTGGGGCAAGATTCAGTGATCCTGTGCCAATTGTAGTAGCCTAAGATTTGTGTTTCTGGCTAGTAGGAGTTAGTGCTATTGTAGCCCATTCATCTCAACATTCACTGAGATGCTTTTCTGTTTAGATTGGTTTTAATTGAGTTAACGTAGACTTCCTGTCAGCTCGAACCCGGTCTGTCCATTCTCATCTGACCTGTCTCATTAGCACTGCATTTCCACCCACAGAACTGCCTTTCCCTGAACGATTGTTTGTTTTTCACACCATTCTGTGTAAACTCTAGGGTCTGTTGTGCATAAAAATATTCAAACCAGCTCATCTGAAACCAACAACCATGCAGAGGTCAAAGTCACCGAGGTCACATTTTGTGAAGCTCTTGACCTGTGTTTTTAATGTGTTTTAATGTGATTTTTGCAGAAAGACAGATAGGAGATTTTAAAAATAAAAGTTTTAAAAACATCTGTAATTTTCTAGGAAACAAATGAGCAGAACCCCCCCCCCCCCTTTTTGTGATCAAATGAACAGAACAGCTAGATGACCACACGTAGTGTCCGATGTGCTCAATCAGCCGTTATTACAGTGTTTTTTATAGCTAAAGATTTTTCATTACTAATTAAATCTGGAATTAAAAATTTGAAATTTGTCATACCAAGAACCGCCTTTATGAGCTCTACATTATCAATCATTCGCTGTTCTGAGCTCAGAAGAGCCTTTTATTACTCATAATAGTCTGAGATGCTCTCCTAAATACTTCATTTAGGATTTCATTCTTATTCTTAGGTCTAGGTTTTGTGGCACCAAATTTGTTCTCCATGAGTGCCTTTATAAATCCTGGTCCACTGTATCAGAATCTATTGCTACCCAAATATTATGACACCCCAACACCGGAGAAAGAACTAGGTTAACCCAGGGTCGCAGTCCTCAAAGCACCGAAGGAGCATTGGATATTTGCAAAGAGAGACTAGCTCCCCATCTGCAGCTCAGGCTGGTCTAATAATGGTGCCAAAAAGAGGCTAGTTACAGACACACAGGCATTATTGTTATAGTGATAGGCTACGGAGTGTTCTTTTTTCCCTTGGAAAAAAAAAAGAGGTGTCATTAAGTGAGTGAGCACAATAAAAAGAGAAGCAGTGCTAAAAAAGACAAGCAGAAGCATAAACACTGAAATGTAATGTGTCTCTGACATTTCCCTTGGCATATTGGGCATATATTTCATGCATATGTGTGGGTGCCTGCCTAGTGATTTTACTCATATATTTAGTGAGGCTGACAGGCATTGTTTAAACCATCCTCTTTATAAGCTGTGGAAATGTTAAGTCTGTCCATGTGAGGCACACAGTCTGTGACATTATCTCACTGTATTATCTCTTCTGGACTGCCGTTCGTCCCTGAGCTTTTCTTGTCTTAAGGGTATTTCATTGTGCCTTTCCACTCTGAACTGCTATAGTGCAGTCTTTTTTTATACCGGATGCTGCTGTTGTGCTCACGTTTAATTTAAATCCCAGAACCAAAGAGAAATGTCAATCCAATGAAGTGTCCCTTATTTTTGTTCACTTATTCATCTTTCTTTTATCGTTCTGCTTCTGTCGGTCTTTTGATCTTCCTCTCATTCACTCTTGCCCTCTCCACTTCTCTGACTGCTGGGTGATTTTATTATTTTTTTTACTCTCTGTTTGCTTTGCATTGTGGGAATGGCCTTTATAAAATGAGCCGGCATGTTGGGACACGTTGCCGCATGTGGAGCAAATTGGTTGACCAGTTGTCTGTCAGGTAGACATCTTCATTCACTTCCAGTGACATTAACACACCATCTTGCACATGGGTCCAAAAGACTAGAGCCTGAACTTTAGATAGGAAGAAAGAGCAAGAGAGAAAAACAGAGGAAAAGTTAAAAATAAATAAAAAAAATAATAATAATCAGGTGTCAGTGTAGGACAGGGTGATATGACTCTGTAATTGTGATGTGATAAATTGCATCAAAATCACATTAAAGTTTTCTGAAAACGCTATAGGTATTGTCAGTATTTTTGAAACATTAACTGATTATATGATTCACACTAGGCTTAATTTATCAAATTGGATACAAATACATTTATTTGTAAATTGTTCTACGAAGCAGTTACACAAGACGTACAGTATGGTATTTGAGTAAGTTTGTTTCTTATTTTTCATTAATGACTCGAAAGAAAGAAATCCTAAGACTAGCTGATCAGTAAAGACAGATAAAATTGCTCAGATTAACAGAAGGAAAAGTTAATGGCTGTGTCTCAATCAGCTCCTTAGTTCAACAGTCAGAGCACTGATCAGGATTTGACTATTTTAAGGGCTGTCACTCTTGGTCACAAAATCTGTCCAGTGCATTAGAACTAAAAAAAAATGCACTGCAAAAAAAACAACAAGGAACAACGATGTTCACTATGTTTTCTTAATGATGATCCTCTTCATCTATCAAAAAACATCAACTAAATTTTCTTTAAATCTGTTGCATTTTTGGTCTGGTTTGTATGTTAAAAAAAATTGTACTAAATGTTTCATGCTAATTATTTTTGAGGATGATGCTTTAATCATTAAACTTGTTTTGATGGCTATGTTATTGCAGCATTTCTGGTTTCCAGCCACATGATTATTGCAACTTTGAAGGCATAAAATTGATTCACTTCTCCTTCTGAATGGTCCAGCTGTACTCCAAAAGGTTTAGATGTGATTAAAACCTGTTTAGACAGAATATATATGTGATCATTTTCTCTGTATGACCAGTTCTGGGTTCTGAAGTGAAACCAATCTGTCATGTATTTATTCACAGAGGTCTAGTATTCTCTCCAACTCCTGCCGTTATAATGAATTACATCTAGCTCATTTTGACCGAAATGATCGTTTAAGCGCTGTAGGTGTTTTAAATAAATCTCTTAGGTGTTAGGAACTAAAGGGCAACTATGAAGCTGATGCATAGTCATTACATAGCCATTAATTTTAAATTAAGGAATGTTGTACAAATGCAGCTTGGTTCCATGTCCACTTATGTGCTGCTGTCCTTTAATATCTAAATATCTAGACACACCAGTGAGAGGAACAGAAGGAATAAAGGCTTCAGGGAGCAGGAGAAAGATGGAAGAGAGAGAGCTTTTTAGAATAATCTTACACAGAGGTGCTGGCTGGCAAAGTGGCACTGATATGAGGGAGACAATAAAATACACACACCTGCTTGCGTTTTCTGTCTTTTTCGCAGTGTGCATGCAGTCTTTCACTTTCTGTCTCCCCCTGACAAACACACACACACACATTCGCTCCACTGGAGTGCTTGATCAGTGTCGTTATAACACAGCATTATTACCCCTCCCACTGAACGGATGACATACCCGCACAGCACTGCTTACTGATAACGTGCCTTCAACATCTCCGTAGCTGCTGCAGAGAACCTCTAGACAGGCAATAAGTAACACACACACACACGAACACTCTCACACACACACTCCGCTCAGACAGCAGAATGAAATGAAGTCAGTGTTTTTTTTTTTCTTTCAAAGAAATCACATTGTGGTTATCACACTAAATGTGATAAAGCACCAATTCCCATTAGTATCCCTTTAATCAAGAGTGCATCTTTCCTTGCCTCTCGCTTCCTGCCATTTTCACTGACAGGGTACCTTAGTCTGGAACCATTCCACACTTCTCCACTGCAAAAGAGTAGTTGTAATGAAAATGGATGATGCTTTGAAAAGATGGCACCAGATTCTTGTAAGATTAGTGTGTGAAAAATCTGTGAGCATTATAGTGAAGTTCATACTGTACAAACTTTGCTAAGGACCATTGCGCCAGTGGAGGGTATCATTACCACCTTGTAGCTCCACGGCATCAGGTTCGATCCTGTACTCAAGTTATTGTGTATGAGCATGTTTTTAGTATGTTTTCTTGGGTTTTCTTCAGGTTCCCGGATTCCTCCTACTTCCCAGAAACGCTGTGTAGGTGAACTGTCTGTGCTGGGGTATGAATCAGAGTATGTGGTGTGACAGCAAAAGCATTCACTTAATCATCAGGAGATTATTCAAATCTAAGAGCCAAGTTAGCAAAAAACGGTTAGAGCTTTCTGGGTAGGAGGAATAGCCTTCTCTCTCTTCCCTGTCAATCACAGTGACTCTAGACAATTGTGAGCATCTGTGAGCTTGTGAATGCTGAAGAGGCTAGATAGTGCTTTCATCTGAGCCTGCTGTGCTACCCTGTGACAACACGAGGAGCAGTTAAAAAAAGTATTATAAGGGAGAGCAGGCAGGTGACCAAATTAGACAGTGAAAAATGATTAAATATATGTACATTCTTTTTATAATCAATTATGTAGCTGTTTGGCTCCTTGTGAAGCTCCTTGTCAAGAACTTATTGTCTTCTGTTATTTGTTCTTAGCAGCTTCAATTTTTAAAGAATTAAAGAATCCATTCCTATTTTTGTTGTTCTTTTAAACTCACTGTTGTCTCACTGTAGTAGCAGCAGCATGCGTCTGGAAAAAAAAGGCATCTGTTCATGTACTATATGACCATCACACCCTTCTCTAAACTGTTAACACAAAGTTAGAAGCACACAATTGTATAAGATATCTTTGTATATTGTAGCATTACAGTTTCCCTTCACTGGATTGAAGAGACCTGTTCCAGCTTGACAATGCCCCTGTGCACAAAGAGAGCTCCATGAAGACATGATTTGCCAAAGTTGGAATGGAAGAACTCGAGAGCACATACACAGAGCCCTGACCTCAGTGTTCACACACTCATTCACACCTTTTTTGGCAATTTTGTGTAGCCACTACACGTACTGGCATGTTTGGAAACCGGAGAACCCGGAGGAGAGAAGACATGGAGAACTTGCCAAACTCAGCACACACTGTAACACGGAGTCAAGATCAAACCGGCTACCCTAGGGCTGTTACTGCACCGCTCAGCTCACTGCACCATCGTGTTGCCTCCTTATCCTGTAGTGTTGGATAAATTATTTTCAGAGGACAGCATTTCTTCTCTAGCCTAGTTCATACATTACATACCTCACACAAGGACTATGTTTATTAGGTACTTAATAAACATTCTGTTATAGGAAACAAATCAACACTATGGTAGTGTAATACAGCCTGACCTGACCTGACCTGGGAACTGTTACCATGATAAAACTGGACATTTTATTGTTAATAAACAGCATATCCCCCACACCAATCTCTATTTTTCCTCTCTCTTCCTTTTAACAAGAAAAAAACATGCAAGTTGTCATGTAATTGAGAAACCCAGAGGCCTCGATCCTGAAAAAAAAGAGGAACAGCCTAGCCTTATGTCTCCTAACAGACAATGACAATATACAAACAGTTATGGGGTTTTCTTTTTGTCCACCAAACAAGTCCCTCCGTATTAGCTGTTACTATAGAAACAATAACGTATGAAGAAGAGTGCATTAGTATAAACCTGTGATTTGCCCTGTGGCTGTTACTGCAGAGCTGTGCTATTATAGAAAATGAACACCTTCTGACCAGTCAGAATCAAGAATTTTAACAGCGCTGGGGTTTAATGTGTTTTACAGACTAGAGCTTTGTGTGTATATTCCTCTTTTAGATTCCAATAACTCTTTTAAGAGAAGTGCTCAGAGAGCAGTGTGTGGTAAAGAAGTGAGTGATGAATGTAAACAGCTGCCTTTTTTTCCTCTTTCCTGTGCAGAACTTAATGGTCAACCATGGATCGTGAAGACCAAGGTGCCGAAGATGACTGTGAGCATGAAGAAAAAGAAAAGAGTGACACTATAATTCACCAGTAAAATCCAACAGTATAGTTTTCAACATGCACGTATGAGAGCCACTATGGAGGACCGCCAGCATTCCTGCAAACTATTTCTTTTGTTTATGTATATATATTAAAAAAGTGTTCGTGTTTGACAGAACTCCCTCTTCGGCTGTGGAACGAGGAGGATATTATCTTGGTGCACATGCGCGCGCGTGTATGTGTGTGTTTGTATGTTTGCAGAGATGTTGATTTGCTGGGATATAGTTATCTTGACGGTGGCACATCTCACACAATAAAACATCTACAACACCAGTCACTCCAGTGCAAGCATTCAGACTCTGTACTGCTATTTTAGTGTGTCTCTCTCTCTCTCTCTCTCTCTCTCTCTCTCTCTCTCTCTCTCTCTCTCTCTCTCTCTCTCTCTCTCTCTCTCTCTCTCTCTCTCTCTCGCTTACACACACACACAGTCTGCATATACCATTTTAGATACTCAATGTGTGTATTACCCTACATGTGATATAGGTGACAAATACTGCCATTTTCTATGAATCAGAGGGTTAACACACAAATGCGTGCATACCCATACATGTGCATACAGTCTTTTGATCATACTGGGCACTTTTCTTCTCTCTCTCACGCTCTCTCTCTCTCTCTCTCTCTCACCCTCTCTCTCTCTCTCTAAAACTCATCTCCAAAGCCAATTATCTTCTGGAATCCTTAATGAACACGCAAAGGTCTGTTCCGCAGTAACCTTGAACACACTATCATCTTACACTGTCTCTTACTCTGTCATTCTCTCCCTCTCAAACACACTCTCTGTGTCTCACTTGGTTGCATTTTCTCTCTCTCTCACTCTCTTTTCTATTTCTAAGTTCTGCATCTCTCCTCTGTCTAAGGAATGTTCTTCAGTGTAAGAATGTTCAGGTAGCTCCTACAAGCCTTGACACCTCTCGTCATTGTGCGGCGGATGTTGCCATGGTAACAGCGGAGTGTGTGCGTTGTCAGGAGTGGGGTTCAGAGGAAGTGTGATAACCTTTAGCCTCGAAAGTGCAGCTCTCTCACAGTCACCGATTCTTTTTATTAAATGCTGCTTTCTCCTCACTCTCTCTACCTTTCGAAAGCGTCGTTTCTCTTTGTGTCTGTGTTCGGCAGCGAGAGTTTCTCCGATCCGTTTTTTGACCCCAATAAGTCGTGCTTTGCTATGGAGGATTGAATCTCTCCCCATCATAAATGGAAGGAATTGGCCTTTTAGTCCCCTTATGCAGCACCTCCATCTTCTACCAAGTAGTGTAGAGAGGAAGCTGTGGCACCTTCGCAGCCTGGTGAGCACAGCCTTGGACACCAATACAGCTCTATCCAGGCAAAACAAGGAGCTGTCCGTTACCAGTATTAACGTACATTTGTTTAGGATGTGTGAGATCAGGCTTAGGCTGTACATCTTATTCATATGACTAGAAACACTGAAGGCATGAAAGGCAATTTCCTACATTAACTGTTAAGTATTATTATATTTTTGTCAGTTCTTTTAGCACTTCATTCTGTTTCTCCCAGAAGCTGCTATTGATTTTGATAATACAAAACTAGACTCCTGTAATGAACATTTACACCTCCGCGCTGACTTCTTCCCCATTTGTCTGCATGATCTTGGCATTTTCACAGTAGCTCCAACACATTCATTATATTTCTTAAGCTCAGCATGAGCAGAGGCCTGGCTAAGAAATCATTTTATCTACACAGCACTGTCTGCATGTAAGTGCACAGTGACATAATTAATATCCTTGATCCATTATTCTGAAAATCTTTACTTTAAGAACATCTCTGAAGTTTAATTTCATATCCAGTGTGCTGGATGGATCCAAAATCAACAAGAACCGTGCAGCCAATTACTTATGGGCTGCACTGTAACTAATTAAGCTACATTAACACATGCTGCTTAATGATGCTTAGTTAATGTTTCAACTGATTTACGAAGATCTCAGGCGCTGAGCATAAATGTAAATGCGCAGGTCTTTCATGCAGCTCTGAGAGGTGGCCTTCGTGAGCCGTCGTCATGGTAACGGTGGCGCGTCTGATTGGCGAAGACAGCTGGAAGGTAACGGGTCAAAAAATGGGATCTTGCTTTTCTCAATGTGCTTTATTGATCTTCCACTGCAAAAAAATTACCGCAGCTGCGCGCGTGTTTGATTGTGGGACAGTGTAGAATAGTGATTTGTAAGTGCAACGGAAATGCCTGTGCTGCATGCTAATGCATAGAGCCTCTTAGTCTGTCTCTCTCTCTCTCTCTCACTCTCAGTGTTGTTGGTTTTACAGTCGTGAGCATTCAGTTCTTCTCTTAATAAACGTACCCTTGACAACATCAAAGGATTCCAACACAGGGGATGAATGTCGAAATCAGTTTCCTGGAAACAGCTGGTCTGTGTATGCACCAGTGATGGCAACATGATGTACTTAATCAGTATGTGAAGGGGAGGTGAGCAGTGAGGTCACAACATAAATATATCACAGCCCTCACTAATCAAGATATTGGGAAGGTGCAGCACATCCAGGGTTTAACACAAATGTTGTACAAGATCTCAACATGAAGGAAAAGAGTACGGTAGGTACATCACTATGGCTGGTAAGCTACTGCCAGTAGAATTGGCCCTTGAAGAAAAAGACAATTCTCTCTCTCTCTCTCTCTCTCTCTCTCTCTCTCTCTCTCTCTCTCACTTTCTCTCCATGCAGACTACAGATAACACTTTCTGCCTAAGGGAAAGCAAAGCTCTGAAGTGGAGGACTTATCGTTACATCCCTCTATCAGATAAGCCTGAAGAGAGAGAGAAACTCAGCGAGAGTGTGAGAGAAAGGAGAACGTGTTGAGGGAAAGATGAAAGAAGGAAGGTGTTAAATAACTAAGCTTAGCTACAGGTGTGTGTTTTCACCACATTTCTGCAGCACAAACCAATGCAGAATTGATCCACTCGTCTCTTATCTAGGCAAAACAAGTAACACTCGAACCAAACTAATATTAACCAATTGTAATTAAGCTATATTGTCTGCGGATGGTGAATGTTACCACACATGAATGTGCTCATACTGAGGTAGAAGCAGGTGTGTGATAATGTCAGTAATGAGTGTACCAGCTCATGGCTTTGTGCTGTGATGCATGTGCCTACAGGCATGGTGACTATATGCCAATCACTGTGTGTGTGTGAGTGTGTGTGGCGGTTGTATAAACATTTCAGGTACACATCTTGTTTTCTAAGTGCCACTTGACATGGCTCAGGCTATTTGTGACATTGATAGTCACTCTGGACCTGCACTGCTGTCTGATGAAAACAGAACCCACACCATATTATAAAGGTTCACACCAAAGGAAAGCCAGAGCTGTTAGCAAGGTAGGTATTTTGAAGCTCCATGAGTGGAGCCCCCACTCTACCCTGCAATTAAATAAACAGGAGAAATGGCCCATGTGTATAAATGAAAGTGGAGATGAAATGTATTTTTGCTAACACTGGTGAAGAAAGAGGCAAGATCTCAAAGGAAGCTGTCATCAAGGTTATAGTGAAAACTATAAAAACCCAAGAGAGGAGAGGCTTTAGAGAGAGAGAGAGAGAGAGAGAGAGAGAGAGAGATGCAAAGCTAAATGTGTCACACTGTTATTCCAATTGCTTAGTTTTTTGCTTTTACTAAGACGCTAAACGACTGGGTCTCTCAGAGCCTACTAACAGATCAGAAGGACTCTTTGATTCTCTTTGACGATTATTAAAACGATAGTAGTCTTCTACACAGAATCCGAAGAGGCTAAAACAAGTTTAAACTCAGAAGGAACGCTGACCTTCATGGACACGGAGGTTCACCCTGAAGCAATTTAATGCCGAAGAGAACACTCAGATTGATCACCGGTCCTGAGAAGACAGTAGGTCTGAGATTAAAATCCTTCTTTTTATTAGCTATCTGAGGGAACTAAACTGTTCAAACTGGATGCTGCAGTTTGATTTGAAGCCTGTTTGAGGCTGTAAAAAAACTCATTATAAAAAATGATTGATCATGCCATGAGAAAACATTGTCTTTTGTAAAAACTGACAGCAGATTTTTGAATGAAAACATTTTATTCGATGTTGTGAGAATGAAAATTCAGAAAAAGTAATTTTTTATATTCATTTTCAGGGGAATTGTGCATTTTTTAAATACAAACACTGAATTCCCCTCCCAAGTAGAAATGATAAAGCATTATATTTGGGAAATTGCATGTTTGAATCCTGACATTGTCATAACCATTTCAGTCCAAGAGATCATAATTGGCCATGCTCTCTGAGTGGGAAGGATGGCATTACTCTCTCCCCTATCAATTAGAATGACACTAGCCGATCACACATGTCTGTCTTATGACACTATATGAGCAGCAGTTTGAAAAGCTGTGATGTCCCAGAAGAAGCACTTGTTAGTGCTCACCATCTTGGATTGGTAGCTGCCATGCAATAAATGTGAACGGAGCAGTGGGTGGAAATTAGCCTCGACTAATTCAAGAGACAAAATAGAGCAAGATCAGAAAATGGTTGTTATTATTGTACATGATCAAAATGATTTTTTTTTCAAAATAATCTGTATTTAAGGTAAAACACTGCAGTTGAATAGGGTCTATATATAATTTAGAATTTCTGTATAATTTTGAATCATCTTAGCCAGTTGTTTGCTGCTACTCTTACAAGTAGTTTTTAATCTGAATTTTTTTTTTAAAATATGCATTTCTTTATACAAATGAGGCTCCGTCTAATTAAATCTGACTAAATTTGCATGACTTAATCAAACCAAAAATCTTGTCTTTGGATGATGTTCGAATTAAATGATTTCACTGTGAGATGCTCTCAAGAGGCTTTTACAGAACACTGTGTTGGAAAATCACTTGTTTATTATTTAACCAAGAAAACACCAGGATAAAAATCCAACAGTGAATAACATTTTGGTAATTTTCCCTTTAAAATTCTTCTAAACAGGGAAAGAAATGAACATTTGTAAAAGTTTATGAATGCAGATCTCTTAGAAACTAGAGATCTCTGATTCATAAGGTCAATAAAGAAATTGACGTATACTTTAACTGACATATAGTGCTGTCTTAGGCAAGTGTACAAAATTGCTTTCAAAAATAATGAAATTAAAATTTTTCTACACTATAATATATTTGTAGGTAAAAATTGCTAAAAAGAGTTTTAAACTAATAAAATACATCACTGTTTAATGTATTAACCCTTTTTAAAGTCGAATTAGTAGTCGTAGGTCATTTGGTGCAGTTTTATGAGAACATTTAGATAGATAGTATGTTTTAATGAATATTACTGAAAATCTGCCACAGTTTATTTGCTGACTGCTGCAGTTGCTTGTTTTTTTTTAACAACTCAACTTTCTTTACAGACAAACCAAAAATTTTCCTCTAACATTTTTTTTTTACAGACAGTATTGTAGTCTGAGTTATAAAATAAATAAATTCAGGTGTCTAACACTAATAGCTCTGTATGTCTACTTTTGGTTTGTGTTCTTGCTTCTGCTTGTGAAAACTGCAAAAACAAGCCATTTTTACACTAAAAAATAGTGGATATAATTTCAGAGCCATTGCACAAGCATTAGGCAGAGCCAATATAGCAATTTGGAATGTCCTGAAAAAGAAAGAAACCACTGGTGTACTAACAACCAGACACAGAAAAGGTCGGCCAAGAAAAATAACAGCAGCTGATGACAGAAACATCGTGACATTCCAGATTGTTGTATTGGCTCTGCCCAGTGCTTGTGCAATAGCTCTGATTAATTTTTCTTCTTTTCTTCTTTCAACATGGCTTGCTTTCCTCCCATAGACAGCTCTCTGGTCTTTATGATGCTTTGTCCTTTTGAATTACAAATTGAGTTTTCAAACACAAAACCCAGAGCTCAAACCCAGTGTAGACATTCACAGCTATTAATTGTTTAAACTATCATTTTTACAGGGCACAGAATGGGATGGCATGTTTTAAGTTGTTTAACACGTAGATTTAAACATCAGGAAATTAAATTCTGATCTATCCTCTTAAATTCAACCTGTATTCTCAAACCCAAACGTCTTCAGAGCATAGCCAGTTCAAAAATACCTGACCTTTGTTTCTATTGGGCTTTGCTTTTAATGCTTTTATATATATTTATATTTATACATACATATATACACACACATAGATAGATAGATAGATAGATAGATAGATAGATAGATAGATAGATAGATAGATAGATAGATAGATAGATAGATAGATAGCCAGCTTCAGAGTTTTGAAAGATCTAGTAGTGAATGTTTCAGAGTAATTGAGAGAAGTATAGAGAGAAGGTAATAGACTGTGGATTCAACATGGTGGATTCTCCGTAAGAGTTGGGCTTGCTGACTGTGTCAGAGTAACAAGCGATGTCTCTGAACAAGAGGCTTACAGATTGAGGGATGTCTTACTCCTGAGCAGGAATGAAGTCTAAATCAGTAGGATAAAGTGTATAGGTAAGTGTGTGAGTGACATTATGGCAGCATTGAGATACATACTGTACAGTGAGGAAAATAAGTATTTGAACACCCTACTATTTTGCAAGTTTCTCTCCTTAGAAATCATGGAGGGGTCTGAAATTGTCATCGTAGGTGCATGTCCACTGTGAGAGACATAATCTAAAACAAAAAAATCCAGAAATCACAATGTATGATTTTTTAACTATTTATTTGTATGATACAGCTGCAAATAAGTATTTGAACACCTGAGGAAATCAATGTTAATATTTGGTACAGTAGCCTTTGTTTGCAATTACAGAGGTCAAACGTTTCCTGTAGTTTTTCACCAGGTTTGCACACACTGCAGGAGGGATTTTGGCCCACTCCTCCACACAGATCTTCTGAGAAACACGGAGTTTGAGCTCCCTCCAAAGATTCTCTATTGGGTTTAGGTCTGGAGACTGGCTAGGCCACGCCAGAACCATGATATGCTTCTTACAGAGCCACTCCTTGGTTATCCTGGCTGTGTGCTTCGGGTCATTGTCATGTTGGAAGACCCAGCCTCGACCCATCTTCAATGCTCTAACTGAGGGAAGGAGGTTGTTCCCCAAAATCTCACAATACATGGCCCCGGTCATCCTCTCCTTACTACAGTGCAGTTGCCCTGTCCAACAACCCCAAAGCATGATGCTACCACCCCCATGCTTCACAGTAGGGATGGTGTTCTTGGGATGGTACTCATCATTCTTCTTCCTCCAAACACGTTTAGTGGAATTATGACCAAAAAGCTCTATTTTGGTCTCATCTGACCACATGACTTTCTCCCATGACTCCTCTGGATCATCCAAATGGTCATTGGCAAACTTAAGACGGGCCTGGACATGTGCTGGTTTAAGCAGGGGAACCTTCCGTGCCATGCATGATTTCAAACCATGACGTCTTAGTGTATTACCAACACTAACCTTGGAAACAGTGGTCCCAGCTCTTTTCAGGTCATTGACCAGCTCCTCCCGTGTAGTTCTGGGCTGATTTCTCACCTTTCTTAGGATCATTGAGACCCCACGAGGTGAGATCTTGCATGGAGCCCCAGTCCGAGGGAGATTGACAGTCATGTTTAGCGTCTTCCATTTTCTAATGATTGCTCCAACAGTGAACCTTTTTTCACCAAGCTGCTTGGCAATTTCCCCGTAGCCCTTTCCAGCCTTGTGGAGGTGTACAGTTTTGTCTCTAGTGTCTTTGGACAGCTCTTTGGTCTTGGCCATGTTAGTAGTCGGATTCTTACTGATTGTATGGGGTGGACAGGTGTCTTTATGCAGCTAACGACCTCAAACAGGTGCATCTAATTTAGGATAATAAATGGAGCGGAGGTGGACATGTTAAAGGCAGACTAACAGGTCTTTGAGGGTCAGAATTCTAGCTGATAGACAGGTGTTCAAATACTTATTTGCAGCTGTATCATACAAATAAATAGTTAAAAAATCATATATTTGATTTTTTTTTTTAGATTATGTCTCTCACAGTGGACATGCACCTACGATGACAATTTCAGACCCATCCATGATTTCCAAGTGGGAGAACTTGCAAAATAGCAGGGTGTTCAAATACTTATTTTCCTCACTGTATATATATATACATGGCTGTTTAGTTGGTGTTCATGATAAAGCTCTCAGAGTTCCTCAGTCTCTGTAGCCCTACATGCTCCAACATAGAAACACACAGTGACTTCTCCATGTTACCGTTTACTTAAACCTGTTACAACCTGTTTCTCATTGTGAACTGTAATATCATGTCCCTCAACACACTGTTTTGTGTGTCTTTTACAGAAGTAGCTGAATTGGTTGAACAGACCATGTGTCTTAAAAAAATATGAATAGATATTTGAACAATAGGAGGTGTATTCAGGGGTATTGTGTTTACTGTTTTTTTTTTGTTTTTTTTTTTTTGTAAGCTTGCCAGAAAGCTTCAGACTAGGTGTAGCTCCCACAGGACCAAACAAAAAAATGTTACACAACATTGCCAAGTGTTTATCAAAATTTCCAACCCCACAAGAACTCAAATACTGCACAAATAATGTGCAGACTTGAGACCAAAATGTATAGTCAATGGCAGACACTTATAATGGAAGGAAACAAGCTAACATTGTTGTGTTTTCCTGATTTGCGGAATACTGTATATTTGCAATAGGCTGATATAAACCCAGCTTGGGTATGTTACAAAAAATAAGTATTTAATATTAATTTAAGACCAAGTCCATTAACATTCATTCATTCATTCATCTTCTACCACTTATCCGAACTACCTCGGGTCACGGGGAGCCTGTGCCTATCTCAGGCGTCATCGGGCATCAAGGCAGGATACACCCTGGACGGAGTGCCAACCCATCGCAGGGCACACACACTCATTCGCACATGCAATCACACACTAGGGACAATTTTCCAGAGATGCCAATCAACCTACCATGCATGTCTTTGGACTGAGGGAGGAAACCGGAGTACCCGGAGGAAACCCCCGAGGCACGGGGAGAACATGCAAACTCCACACACACAAGGTGGAGGCGGGAATCGAACCCCGACCCTGGAGGTGTGAGGCGAACGTGCTAACCACTAAGCCACCGTGCCCCCCAGTCCATTAACATGATTTTTTTAATCATCTAAACTAGACACACCTGAACTGAAACCATATTTCTGTACAAATAAAAGAAATATGCTATCAGATTTTGAGGCATCACTCCACATAATCATGCAGACCACGCAGTGTGAACAGGGCACCATATCTCTGTGGGGTCTCCAAAAATAATCATTTAATTAGTTAAAAAAAATATGAACTTGTACGTTCTGTGTGTGTGTGAGTGTGTGCGTGTGTGTGTGTGTGTGCGTGTGTGTGTGTATGAGTGTCTGTGTGTGTGTGTGGTTTTGTGGTGTTCTTAAATGATCATTTTCCATCGTTATTAACAGAAAATCTTCTGGGGAAAGGGCAGTATAATGAAATGCTGCTTAAAAGACCCTGTTTTGGGCTGTGAGTACATCCAAGTGTTATAATATATTCTCACAGTGTGTCCACAAAGTTTTCTCATTTGTTTGTATTATAAAACCCCAACACTGATAAAAATCTGATCGAATGTTATTTCAGCAGCTATTGTTGTCAAGTGTAAATAAAAGTTTCTTGATTTAGGAAGGATATTGTTGTCTTAAAACATATAATCAATTTTAATAGACAGAATGAATGCATGAATTATAATTATATGACGTATAAAAGAGTTCGGATAAGCGGTAGAAGATGAATGAATGAATGAATGACGTATCAAAGGGCTGTGTGTGTAAGCAGTACCACCTTAGAATAAGTGTGAGTATGGGTTTCGTGTGTGTGTGTGTGTGTGTGTGTGTGTGTGTGTGTTTTTCCTTCTTTAATAGTTTGTCCTGGCCCAGGCAGTATACATGAGGGCCAGTGTGTGTAATCAGCAAGAAGGTGTTATATTTCATGTAGTACTGGGTGTAAACTCGGGGTGTCACTGTGTGATTCAGGGATTGGAGTCAATCTGGACATTTTTCTTAGCTGTTTTTTTTTTTTTCATTTCCTCTTCCATAGGCTCCTTATCTGAAAGGGTGAGATGACATGTATAATCAACACACTTGTATGATCATGCTTTATTTTCTGAGTGTGAGTTGCCATGTTCTTTATATCTGGGCAGAGGCAACCCTACTGGAATATTTGATAGTCTGGAACAGCTGGTCCCAATGAGAAACAAATAACAATCAAACAAAATAAAAGCTAAAAGCAGTGAAAGGTTTCCTTTTGTTTAACAAAAGGTTCCGGTTACAGTTAGGTGTAGGCTTAGCATTAATGAATTATGAGATGCATAATTAATTATTTCAATGGGAAGTCCTTATGATGTTAGTAAAACGTGTGTGTATGAGTGTCTCATCAGCTGCTAAATGCAGTGGCACAGCACATCGCTCATACATAGCTGAGTGAAAGCGTACAGAGATTTTGGGAATCAGACACAGACACCTTTAATCCGTTTGATGAAATATCACATAATCAGAGCTAATCTGATTTAATCAAAAGACGATTATCTTTTTAATCTACTGTATAACCAGATGGCAGTAAATTAGATTACAATTGATTAGATAAAAAATCCTGCTTTTAAGCTCAGATTCACACTGCAGGGTTTTGAATATGAGTTCATTGACACTGCATGTATTTGCATAAGAATGTATGTATAAATGTATAAAGTGTTGGTGCATGTGTGTGAATTCTGCCTCGGTACCAGAGCTATGACCTCAGGTTTTGTTTTGGTGTTTTCACTCACCTTTAGGTCATAACTTCTGAGAAGTGTGACATATTTGTCTTCTGTAATGTTCAGGGTGATTGTGGAAATAGGGAATGATTTTGTGCAGGTTTCCTCTGAGGATAAGAAGAGGTGAGAGAAGGCTCACATTAAGGGTGAGATAAAACGCAGGAGTATTCTGTTTCAAGTGACAGGAATCTCTTGTTAAAGTTGACACCTTGGCTGACACGCCTTGTGGTGCAAGGTATTCTATAGCTGTGAGTTTAGGTGCGCAAACCACAAACACACCCAGTGATGGAGTGAGCACAAGAGACACCTGGAGAAGAGAGGAGCAAGCAGGTGGACTCTCAAGAGGACATTTGATCTGCACACTCAGAGTAACACCTATATTTCTTTGTGTGTGTGTGTGTGTGTGTGTGTGTGTGTGTGTGTGTGTGTGTGTGTGTGTGTGTTTTACGTACTGTCAGGGGAACTGGGATCATCCAATATCTTATCACACAATCTTTTTTCTGTGGTTTTGTGTCTATAAAACAATTCTGCTTAAATTACTTTTCTTACTTTCCTTTGGCTTCCTCAACATGTATTTCCATACATCCCATGACCAAATCCAAAGCACTTTACTGTGTTATATCTCTCATAAAACTACCTGATTATACACCGCACTCAAATAAAGTAAGAGAACACTTAAATCAAACATTGGATAATCTCGATAAACTAATTATTCATGTTAAAAAGCTTTATTTATATACACTGTGTAATACTCCTTGTGATTCTGATTAACACCAAATAAAGACCAACTGTTTCTGTAGAGTTTACGTGACATCTTCTTGGTTTCTTTCAAATACTGAAGCCATAGACTTCAAATAGCATATGAAGCATGTACTGGGTCTAACTGTTTTGATCAACGAGAGGGGTACAGTAGAATCTCCAAAACATTAGATGTGCCATGGCACATAGTGAAGGCCACACCATCAACCACAAAAAATGACACATCATAGTGACATTAACAAGAACAGGACAGGGCTCCAAAATTGACAGAAGGAGAAGAAGAAAGCGTATCAGAGAGGCTGTCAAGAGAGCAACAGCAACATTAAAGGAGTTGCTAGAATATCTGGCAAGTTCTGTTCACTCCCCGAATGTGACATCTCTCAAATTAAGAAGTGCTTTCTCATGAAAAAAAAAAAAAACATGCCTGCCTACATTTTGGTAAAAATGTGGCAAAAATGTTTTGTCTAAAGAGAACAAGGTAGAACTTTTTGGGCATAAATAAAAAAATATCAAAAAGAAACAAGAAGATTATCACCTAAAGAACACCATACCTACAGTAAAGCATGGTGCTGGCAGCATCATGCTATGGGGCTGAATCTCTTCAGCTGGGATTAAAACTCTTGTAAAGATAGAGGAAATTATGAATAGCTCCATATACCACTTTATTTTGCACGACAACCTCCGGACATTTTTTATATCACAGGAACAGGTACAGCCTACATACAGTTTTCCCTATTTCCCCTGTCCTTGATCTTTCTTACATGATGAGAGTCCACTGGCTATGATTGTGCAAATATGATTTCCTTTTTAAAATGTCCTCCTGCTACTTCCCAGCAGAGCCGCCAGTCCATCAATCCCACACAGACCATGTATTGTGTACAGTGTAGCAGAGCTCTGCTGGGTTCTCCAAAAGGAATCATTTCTTTATTAAAAACATATAGCCAGTATGTTTTAACCTGTAATTGCATACTATTCCATCACTCTTCATCATTATTACATGAAATTCATACATAAGTAATTTGTTAGGCCAAACTTAGACCACCGATGCAGATACAGATACACCAAATCAGCAGAAGACTGTAGACACCTGACCATAACATCAATATGTGGGCTGAATGGTATGCTGAATGTCTCCCAAAGTTTCTTTAACAATCACTACTCCTTTGTGGCTGAATGGGAAATTCACACAGTCATTTTCTATAATCTAGTGGTAAGCCTTTCCAGAAAAATGGAGACTGTTATTGCATCAACTAAGGAATACAAATACAGATCTGTTATCTCCTTAATTTGTCATGAAATAATGAGGCCTTCATTTCAAATTTACTGTGGTGGTGTTTAAAACCAAAATGACAAAAATCATGTCATTGACCAAATACGTATGGTTACAAATTTATTATAAAGGTGGAAATATAATATCATGAATAATTTTGTTTAATTTTTATGAAACTCCATCATAGTTTTTCAGCCAACTGGTGTGTGTCTGGGAGGACTTTTCAAATAACCTTTGAGTGGGAAACACAAGGGAGCATTTATGATACCAAATAACTGTAAATCCTTAAATGTAGAACTGATTTAGGAACATTTGCTTGATTAATACATCTTACGTCAATATATTAATGATTATATACTTCAATATATTAATGACAAGAAATTAATCATATGAAATAAAATGTTGTTCTCTCTCTCAGAGATTATAATGTCAAACATTAAAAATGATCGCTACTCTGGCCAGTTTAGCACTAGCTTAGCACCAATGTTCTGGTGCTGACAGTGTTACAGTGGCCTGAGGGGGCCATTAGGGATGGCTGTCATTCCTCCTGATGAGTTCAGGTTGGAGCAGAGTTCATACTTTGCTGCCAGATGAAAAGCGTGGAAAAGACATTAACCTGTGGCCCCCAGTACTGCTTGTGAACGTGTATATGAGTGTGATCACCTGTCGCTTTTCTTCTGAGTGGGAACGTGTGTGTGTGTGTGTGTGTGTGTGTGTGTGTGTGAGTGAGAGAGAGAGAGAGAGAGAGAGAGAGAGAGAGAAAGACAGAGTGAGAGAGAGAGAGAGAGAGAGAGAGTTTGTCCTTCTTCTAACTCTTTGGTGGTTATGATTACACAGCCTGAGGGTTGTACACACATTTAACTCACTGTAAGCGCCTCTTCACTCACATGAGCAACTTGATACATCTCTTCCCATATCATTTTAGGATGGTGTTCTGAAATTAAGTCATTCTCACAGTGCTAGTGCTCCTCACCCCCTCCAGGTAGAGGGCTCATGTGTGTTTTCCACCTCAGGCACAGCTCACCTTTTCTGAGTAAACCCTACCCTCTATAGCTGGAATGGCCCAAGGGAAATCAGGCTCGTTTTCCCTGACTTCATCCCAAAATTAATCCTCCCTAATAGGACAGGAGAGCCCAAAAGAGCTGATCAGAGAAATGGAAGATTATTAAAGCGTTATAGACCTTGACTGTTTGTCATTTTTGTGAGGTGTGTGTGGTGGTGTGTGTTCATTTCTACCTCTCAGAAGACTAGGATAAAGAGTCGATAGATGACAGTGTACTAAACTATGCTTATATTCAGAGATACATACTGTGTGTGTGTGTGTGTGTGTGTGTGAGAGAGAGAAAAGATGCAGAGAGAGAAAGTGCAGATTGGTGTAATGTCTTGCCTCATTGGGGATGTGATGTGTCGGCAAGCAGATGATGAGTATTAATGAGCAACCTTTCTGTGTGTGTGTGTGTGTGTGTGTGTGTGTGTGTGTGTGTGTGTGTGTGTGTGTGTGTGTGTGCGGGCATGCTTTCTTCAGCATGCGAATAAGGGCTGGTGAAGTTCATCAGTATGACTGTCTTGTAGCTCTGATCAGATCAAAGGCATGTTTCTTTTCATCATTACCCCAGCTCTCGCACTGCATTCGCTTCCTTTCTACCACTCAATTACCAGCTTTCTATTTTAGTATTAATTTTTTCACGCTCACCCCCCACCCACCCTCCTTCCTGCTTGATTGATTGTTCACAACAAACTCATCCTGATTTTCTGTTTTACAAGTGTGCATTAGATTCCCTGGTTCTCCTGATCTCAGATACTCAGATACTTTGTCTTGTGATCTCACGGGGCCACTCCTCGTTTCACATTCTTTTCATATTTTATCAACACACCCCAAAAATTTCTCTAGGAATATGAACGCTACTTCATCCTTCAGCCCTGTCAAGTTTATTTCACATAGTAATTTGGCATGGTGTCTGCACAGTGTTGGAAGTTCATAATAACAGCCCCTGTGCCAGCGTTACTTTGGGGTCGTACCCACCCGCCTCTCTAAATTAAATGCACAAATCGAAAGTGCGTCTACTTCTGTACCCTGACAATTTCAGAAGCAGTGAAGCAACACATAAACAGCAGTTGAAAGCCAGTAATGCGACAGCTTCATTTCACAAACCAACTACAACAGACCATAATAATGACCTAGACAATAAACATGCACAGCTAGACATGCTCTTATCAGATCAGCAGGCTTTAAATAAACAACATATGAAGGCTTATGTAATGATTTCACAAATGGGAAAAACGTTGAAGTGACATCAACTTTTAGAAGACGACACAAATCACTCTAAACTTTAAAAATGTTTTTTTTTTTTAATCCTTTTGGTATTAAATCCTTGAGCAGACTTGTCAAGAAAATGCACTGGAGCAGATTTGCTATGTTTTTTCAGCAACTGAGGAAGTTAAAACTCTCACATAAAAAAAAAAAAAAAAAAAAAAAAAAATCTTATTTAGGATTAAACACATGACAAGCATTAGTGTGTTATAAACTATCAGAGCCGATCATATTCCATATGTAAATACAGATAATGCAGCTATGGGAAGGGTGTAGGGGTGTGTAGAGATGGGGGTGGTTTCATTTCAACCCCTATTTCTTAATGACAGTAAAGTTGTAGGTGCTTCAGTGTCTTTGAGGGGAAAAAAAATCAAGCACTTTATTATTCAGTATAACATGAAAAAATGGGGTTTTTAAAGCTAGCATGTAGAAAGAACAAACTTGTGTAACTGGTGTGTTATTATACACACACATACTGTACTGTAACTGGTGTGTTATACTGGTGTATTATTCAGGAAACACTTCAACTAGCACTACTTTCCTTATCTTTTGCATTTAAAAAAAAAAAAAAACTCAACCTTTGACACTTTTTCATTGTAACTTTGAACAAATGTTTTAAACTCATAGTATCTTAAGTATGTAACCTAGTGAGCCAGCATTAATGTATTCAATGTTAGAGATTTAAGCACTTCTGTACCTCGCTCTGGATAAGGGCGTCTGCCAAATGCTGTAAATGTAAATGTAAATGTTATACATTGTATGTATGGAATAAACACTTTGTTGCAACAAATAAATATCAATACAAAATATACATAGATTTCATTTAAAGTTCATTTTAAATGCATAATAGGAATATAAAGGATGACAACTATCTGTTATATGTTGTTTTCTAATACTTGATAGTGTCCACCCACTTGTTCATTCTCCCCATTGCATGCAAGGTTGAAGGCTATCCCGTCCTTCCTTTGAGACATGTGAAGCCAACGAAATTTTTTCAAGCTGCTGCTGGTGCAGCATTACAGGTCAGCTGAATGCACTCAGAGAAAAGCGCTAACTGCCCTGTTCTATATACATGAGCTCACAGATGGCCAAAATTCGGCTATTGCTGCTCTAATTGACAGGGGAAATAGTAATGCCATCCATCCTACTCATAGAACAGGGCCAATTATGCTCTCTAGGTCTCCTGACCACAGATGGCTACGAGGTTCATATTTATTTGGTTTTGATGGTTTATATACTCTATATATAAAGTTGGGGTTGTGGGTAAATAAGGTAAAGATAAATACATTTCTGATTCTGTAATTCTAGCATTGTTTCTGGTGAAATGTTTTCACAAATATTAGTCATTTGCACCAAAGTTTACTAATGTGTGATGAGAAATCACACATTGTACTGTCCAGGATTAGTTACTGAATGGCAGTGTGTGATTAGCAAAACTGTTCTTGCGACAGTTGACTAATTGCTTCTCTTCAGTTTTATAAGACTATTTTTACACTCACAGGTATGATAAGCAGAATGTTATATCACACAAAACACTGGGTCTAAATGAAAATGGCATGGTCCAGAATTAAGACGTATATATTGAGAAATTCTATTAGTATTATTTTTTTCTTTTTGTTCATGGTGGTTGTGTTCCTATTATTATTATTATTATTATTATTATTATTATTATTATTATTATTATTATTATTAATGCAAATACAGTAATATCCTGCATTTCATACACATTAGAGAGAAAATGAACACTAAGGTCATGTAGGACACTAGCTGTACACTTTAATGTCATCTATTTCAAGGTCACACTCCCATGGCCTTCATTAGCATGAGAGTGCATATGTCAGCTCCTTTCTTTCTCCTCTTTTCTCTTGTTCCTGCTCTGCTCTTCAATTATTCATCTGAAAAGAGAGTTGGCCCCTGCGCTTTAATTACTGCACTGAGAGCCTTGGGAGGAAAAAGAGAAGCAGCAAATGAGTCCACAGCCTTCAACCACAAGCAAACATGGCCTCCCAGGCACAGCGGGACATTATAGATACCTAACGCTTATGACTTCTTTATCCAAAATACACTGCAAACTGAGAGCTTTAGGAAAACCATCGCTTGCAAAAATCCATCTGCAGCTTCGAAATGCAGAGGAAGTACAGTAGAGCACCCTAAATTCAGAAATGAATCTTTAATGTGTAGTTACTCTAATGTGTTTTTGCATATCTCTCATGCCTTTTTTACCTCAATTAGCTGTTTTGCTTCATTACCCTGTGCAATATATGTTACAATGAGCTGACATTAAGTATATGTAATAATGCTGCCATAGTTTTTAAATATCAATAGTGAGCTTCATACATACAGAGAAATCTATAAGTAGTGGATTGCATCACCCTGTCGATGGCTGACCTTGTCCTGCTAGATCCATTAAAGTCTTACTAATCAAACTAATTTAGACACAGGGCTACAAGGGGGAAATGTTCTATGCTTTCAAATCAATGCAGAACTTGTAGCTACTGAGAACAGAGCACAGATTCCAGGAAACAAAACATATAAGCCATATGATATTGACAGACTGTAAGATACATAACATATAGCATATTATGTATGAATTATGCTGCTTGTGTAGAAGCTGCTTTAGAATATAGGAGCATTGCTAAGATCTGACAACATGCATGGATTAGCTAAGACCACATCTGTAAGAAAAACATGTATATATTCGCACATAAGTGCAACATTTTGAAATTCGAGGGTTGAAGTGTAACTGTTTAACACATTTATCCAATTTATTTATAACACATTAATTTATCTCACAGCAAGACAGTATAGCTGGCAGTTTTCGACCTGATAGCTTCCGAAAGATACACAGCAAGAAAGGTCAATAATTCATAAGCATACAAGTCTTGACATTTCCCTATTTCATTTCTCCATTTTTTATATTGCTTTCCAGTCTCCAGTCTCTCCTCTAACATTCACTGGCAATGTCTCTCCCCTCTTCTGCATTCTCCAGTAGTAATTATAAAACCACAATTAAAAACATAATCTCTTTAAAATGACCTTAGTCTTATTTTCTTGCTCTTCTGCACATATGAAAGACGTCAACTCATGTGTTTCAGCCTCTCCTCCCTTATTCATTTATTTCTATTAATTCTTATTACTATCTCAACCAAACACTGCATTCTGCTTCAGCACATCTAAACACTGCTTTATGTTAATCCAAAAACCTCAAATGATGTTATTAGTTAAAACTTTTTGTCAAATACCTCCAATACAAGAGACCTTACTTGTACCTTACTGGTATCTATATATTTTTTTTTAGGTGTAGAAACTGGTAATATTGCTTGGGCAGGTGGGCTAGTGGGTCTTGCTCAATGCAAATACAATCTGAGGCTATTATGGCACACTCACCCAAAGTGGACAGATAATGATTAGAAAAATATCCTGGTCTATTTTCAGTCTTCAACTGTAGAGTTTTGTTGAGACTGTGCCTATGATCACCTCAGATTTCTGTTCCTTAGCTGACAGGAGTGGAACCTGATATGATTGTTTGCTGTTGTAGGTCGTCCACCTCAAGTGTTGATGTATTGAGTGTCCTGAGATGCCTTTCTGCTCATCATGGTTGTAAAGTGTGCTCATTTGAATTAATGTAGACTTCCTGTCAGCTCAGACAACTTTGGTCATTCTGGTACCGTTTTGGTCATGTGGACCATCAGCATGTTTAGAGACAACAAGAGACTACATACAAGAAAAAGAAACTGATATTTCAATTTACATTTACATTTCGGAGTGACTTACATTTTTATTTCAACTTATACAACTAAGCAATTGAGTGTTAAGGGCCTTGCTCAGGGGCCCAGCAGTGGCAGCTTGGTGGACCTGGGATATACAGTACATATATATATGAAAGCATGCTTGTGGTCATTGGTGCTGGGGTAATTTTATGTTTTGTAGTTCAGGTCGTCCATTAATATTGAGGGTGATTATCAGTCATTCTGATATACTATATGGTCAAAAGTATGTGGAAACCTGACCATCACAATGTGAGTATTCTCCAAACGCCATAAATGTCGATCCACATTGTTGCCTAGAATGTGTTTGTATGATGTATGATTAAGATTTTACTTAATGGGAACTAAATCTGTTCCAGCATGACAATACTTGTGCTGACAAAGTGTTAGAGAACTGGCCAGTTCCTAAGAATACCTTGAAAATAAAAGAGTTCAAAATGTTTTGAATTGAATTGTGGATAAGATTGTTAGCTCTTCCATTTCAGGAAGAGTTTAGTATAGTGTTGTAAATGTGCCAGCTTTATGTTTTCTAGGAACAATTCCACTGACTGAAAGATCAAATATCACATTGCTTATGGCAAAGAAACCACGATTGAAGCTTGAATATTTGTCTGTTCCAACAACAAATCTGTCTAGTGAAAAAGTTGAGGAAATCATAAAGTCATGTAGGGTTTTTCCCAAACCAGCACTAAGTTTTGCAGAAACAATTGCACTACCAAAAACAATTTGTAAAGTAAAGGTACAGTATATAATATCTCTCTATGTTTGAGCTCAAATAGCATTTATATCATGTTATTCATTTAAACATACATACATATTATGGACCAAAAGTGGTCCAATTGTAAGAACATACTTTTAAAGTTTTATGGCAATTGTAATTTGGGCCAAATATTTTTCAAGTGCAGGTAACTGTATCTAATGCTTGCACAGAAATTCGGCTTGGTGCCAAAATTGGCCCTACTGTTAGTTCCGGTCCATATCGTGTGTAAGATGTCTCATCAAGGTTGAGCTGCATTCAGTTGGGTTCATTACTTTAGTTTCATTGCAGTGTTTGGGCCAGATAAAAGTGGAAAGTGTGGCCATTCTGGACAACCACTTATCTTTGGGTAGAGACTTTCCTTACTGCTGTCAACCTGAAACATCTTTTACTGGGTTTCAAATAAAATCATATAAATACCTATATTGCCACTCCTAACTACTTACTGTGGTATTCTGAAGTGAGAGAGGTGGAAAAGAAAAGCATATTTTAAAAAAATCAGGGCTGGACAAATCTTTGGTTCATGGCATAAGTCCAAAAGCTGACTTATAACCATAGCCGTGGTGTATGAAATCTGATCATTCTAAACATTTACAAGTATTGCTTTCTCTTTTGTTCTCCTCTTTGTGTAATCTTATTACTGTATCTAGGAAACTCAAAGTAAACAGCACAGCAAGGGAGGCAAAAAAAATAATGGTGAGTAGGTGTGTGAGAGAGTGAGTCAGTAAACTGGAACTGGGTCTGGCTAGATCACAGGGCAGGGCAGGAACAAAGATTACAATACCACAAACCGTTAGAGGAAACACTTTCATAGCTTTAATATTTGATTTTTCCAACAGCAGAACCGTCATCATTCCACCAGATGAAAAACATTTGATGTGTGAGCCATTAAAAAATAGACATTTGTTCAGCAGCATGGCCTACAAGTAAGTCATGCAGGGTGAGTCTCAGACCAGCACTTAGCTCTTAAATACTTAAATCCTTGCACTTTTCTCAATGACTGAGTTGTAATATAAAGACTGGTCCCAAAGAGATTCTTCAACACTTGTCCTTTTAAGATCACAGCTGTTCACTTATACCACCTGTTAAAAGCGTGTTGTGTAACCTGAGACAAAAGCACTTTGTTTCTACAGCTGACCTTTTGAGAGATGACTGAGAAACTTTATAAGCTTAACAACATTAAAATACATTAACATTTTATTTATCACATTATCCAAAAATAATTAAACAGTATAAACATAGAGTAGGGGTCACGGTGGCTTAGTGGTTAGCACGTTCGCCTCACACCTCCAGGGTCGGGGTTCGATTCCCGCCTCCACCTTGTGTGTGTGGAGTTTGCATGTTCTCCCCGTGCCTCGGGGGTTTCCTCCAGGTACTCCGGTTTCCTCCCCGGTCCAAAGACATGCATGGTAGGTTGATTGGCATCTCTGGAAAATTGTCCCTAGTGTGTGATTGTGTGAGTGAATGAGAGTGTGTGTGTGTGTCCTGCGATGGGTTGGCACTCCGTCCAGGGTGTATCCTGCCTTGATGCCCGATGACGCCTGAGATAGGCACAGGCTCCCCGTGACACGAGGTAGTTCGGATAAGCGGTAGAAGATGAATGAATGAATGAAAACATAGAGTAAAACTATTACATTGTACCTTTCCTTTCCTTGTCATTGAGTTAAAACAAATTGATATAAAGTACATCATTGGTTCTTACCAAAGTTTAGGCCTTTCATTTGCTTTTAAAGTACTACTTCATGCTTAAGGTACAAAAATGGATCACCTCAGTGACAAGGAAAGGGATCCATTTAAGGCATCTGTTCACTCTTCATAGTCTCGCTTGTCTTCCTTTTCTTTCTTTTTTTTGGAATTTGTTTGTTTCCTCTGGCTTTCTCTGTGTGTCATATACTGCTTTTTCAAATTGGTGTACATTTGTGTACTGTACTTTCCTCAGTTTCTCAGTGCCATGCACTTTGTGATTATGACCCATGTATGTTTGCCCTAAGTCTGGATTATTTTCATGCTATCATAACCCTGCCTGCTTGCATTTTGACTCCTGCTATGCTCTGTAACAATGATTATCATATTGTGCTCAGTAAACACAATGTCGATTCTATGTGCTTTACATTGAGCATTAACCTCAGAAAGATACTCTCAGTGTTTGTGATTAGCAGAGGTTGTTGCTGTATAATAAATCCTTGTAATGCATAATTAAACTTGCTGAAGAATAACCGTGCTTTAAAAGCTTAGCACTACTCCATTAAAACAGAGCAGCTAACTGTTTGAAAATACACACCATTTTAAAGCACACCAATGTCTTGTTTAATTATTCCGTACCTGAAGAGCTTTACACTTATAAAAGCATGCCAGAGGCTTAGTCTTTACAGAATATATCCTATGAACACTTTAGGTTAATTAAATTACCACTGATCAAATTTATAATTTAGTTCTTTACATTTTATTGTATAAAATTGGTTACATGTAGAACCATTTTTTTTTTTTTTTTTTTTAACTTGAGTTATAAATAGGAATTGTCAATAATATCTTTCCTACCTGTTTTAATAGACTGTGGAAATATTATAACCATGCTATTTTTCCAAATTTTGGAAAAATCTTTTGTTCTTTTTTTTGACAGCTCTGCATCAAACAAGCACATACGTATTTGTGTGTCTGTGTGTGTATGTTTTAATACCTGGTTTAATCCCAGCAGGCCCAGACGGTCTCTCATTTCAGATCTGAGCCTAGCCTTGTGGCTCTGTCTCCGCTAACAGGATTTCACAGAGCAGAGCAGGCTCTGCTGAATGATGACCTACGTGTGTGTGTGTGCTGTCTGATAATGATGTTGCTGTGGTGATTGTGTTGTATTTGCTACTGACTTTAAGTGAAGTGCCTGCTGGTATGAGCCAAGGTTATTATTGTGCATGTAAACGTGCCTATATCATCATCAAAGTCAAAGGAATATAGAAAATGAGAGGATGCATGTCTAATAAATTATGCAACATGCCATTTTTACAAAGTTAACAGTGATCCACTCCTAAATGCAAGCTCTGCATGCTGCTAGAATAAATAGAATAAACTGGTTGATTGGACTTCAAATGTTTGAGAAAACACAGCATGTTAAGGACACTGTCAGGGTGGACACCTTGAACATGTTTCATGGTTTGCCCATTAAATCATGTTACACACTGTGCACCATGTATTTGTTCATTTCTTTGTAAAGATCATATAACATTTTATCCTTAATCTCACACATACATACACACACCCAGACATAATTAGCGACCAGTAGCATTTTATCGGTCATCCATCACTGACCAGACATTTTTTGTAATATTTCATTCTCTCCAAAACTGAGCATGGCATCATCGTGTGGCATCTTGGCGTATGTTGTGCTGGTTTCAGTGTTAATGCTTACAGTATTCATATTTGTTTTCCCAAGAAGTTTAATGTGAAAAACTCACTTTGCACTTGAAGACGCAGCAAATGCATTCTAATAACAATTTGCAGCACAAAGCTTTATTCAAACTTTATTCAGCTCCTGTGGAACTTTCTAGAAAGTTTTCTATTTACTTAGATTTTAAGATTTACTTTAGATGAGAAAGGTTTGCTAGACACACAATCAGAATCTACTATAAACCTGGAATGCATTTACAGGGCTGCTGAGAGTCAATCTGGGATTGATCCTTTAAGCTACATTTCATTATAAAGGCCTGTAGGTTGTTTTGAGAGCATTTCTTACTATCAGTAAAGAATAATTTCCGACAACAAAATGTGCAATTAAGGTAAAGATTTTAAAATATATGTTTAAATATTAAATACATAAGTACAAACTATATTTTTCAATTAATAAAAAATTATTAATAAAATAAAAAATAAATAAACATTTTGACAAGATTTATTTTGCTCTGCGCACAGTGAGCTTGCTGTTTTTTTAGGTTCTGTCAGCAGGGTTGCCAGATTCCACATGTAAAATCTGCATATTCCCTTTCAGAAATTTTGCTGACACATGGCCACCCACCAATCAAGCTGTTCATCAAATTTAAAGTTAAAAGCTTTCCTTCTGGGCAGCATTTTTGGTTTTGTCCAGCATGATTCCAGCGTGACTGGACAGCAAAAAACAAACAAATAAACAAATCATCTTTAAATATAGTTTACATTATTTGTATTCATTTGAGGTGCATTATCTGTTCAATCTGAATGTATGGTGTATATGGTATTTGGTTAAATCTGTAGTGTATCAGACACAGCAGCATTGCTAAAATAGAGTAGATTAAGGTAGATTAAGGTTTATTCAAATTGACCCTTCTTGGCCTGTGTGATTAAACCCCTTTTGCAAACACTCTTCTCTTCCTTCTCTGTGATTGTCACAGGGGCTGTCTGGCAGTGTTACCAACCCCTCAGTTTTCTATTGGAACTCTGCTGCTTTTTTAACTGCTGTCACACGTTGGTGTTTTCAGTAGTGGGCAGGAGGTAAAGTGTTTAACAGACAACATATTATGGTATATTATATTATTATTAACATATTATATTATTATTATTAAACATATTAAATATATCTTAATATATATTAATATGTATATATATATATATATATATATATATATATATATATATATATATATATATATATATATATATAATATAGTAATATATACATATTAAGATATATTAAGATATATTAATATGTTAATATATATATAATATATATATATAATTAAATAATATATATAATAAAATACAATATATAATATATGTATATATTAATATATATTAATATTTGTATTAATATTAATTAATAATTTTCTATTAATTATTAATTTATATTAATACATATTAATATAATATTAAACATATTATATTATTATTAACATACAACAATATATTTACATTTGATTCATCACACACACTTTAGATTTCCACGCAGATGGGAGTGGATGGATAGACATGAATCTCACAGGACAATGAAAGGCCATGATCATTAACATGGGAGTATATTTATCACAGCCATTCATTGTCATTCTTTAATCAACAGTATTTTCTTCATCCTGGTCAGAGATGTGAAAAATCGGAAGCCTGGATCACTGGGTTTGAGGTGGAAACCAACTCAGTCCTTCACAGACATTCATATTTAGTAACTGGTCAGGGATACAGTGGATTGAATTCTAAATTTGTTATATTTTGGGAACTAGAACTAACTATGTTCTGTGGGAAGGTGCAAGCAAGAAATAATAATGAGCAGGATTGTTAAAGAGTGTCTACTGGAGAGGGCTGGAGTGGGATTGAAAAACCTCTAGGGCACATTTTGTTTGTAGTATTGGGCTGTTTCTTTGGATTGATTTTGATTGGCCATTGTGCTGCTCTTGTCACATACATGTAGATGTTGCAACCTTGAAGGTACTGTAACTGTACTTGTACTTGTAATTGAAGGTAAAGCAATGCACAGAGAACAATAAAGGAGATAATTAATGTTTCTCTGTTGACTCACCAACCTACTGTAGATGTAGGTTGCAGTGTATTCTTCAGGTAAGATAATAATACTAGCATTGTTATACAATGTTCCAGCATTTACAGTACGTAGAAACCGATTATTTGAAAAATAAAAAAGAAGAAAATTCCAGGAAAAATGAAGAAAGGAGGTGGTTAGTGCAGCTTGTATCAGCTGTGTATCTGGATGATGAGAGGTGAGAGCGACAGAGACAGCATGCTACATCATATTTATTGAACATAACACAAAATCAGACTTACTGACACACTGTTTCCATATGTTTTGTTAGGTATCTTTAGTTTTCAGCACAGAGCCTTTACTATATAAAAGATAAAACTATTCTACTGTATTATAATAATTACCGCAAGTGTAAATAAATGAAAGTAGCAGTCTAACAAGTACAGCTACGTTTATATTAGCAAGACGGTTGGTTCACATTTGCTAGGTTTTATTTTGGTATCTGCATGTCCCTCTTTGATTAAAAAAACAAACCCTCGTACATCAACAGTTTTCAGCTGTGTGATGTATTACTTGAAGCCACTACATTTTTTGAGTAAAGTGTACATGCATACATAAAAAGTGTAAGTGTGTACATAAAGTAATTATGTAAAAAGAATTAAATAATTACATTCTGTGTAAATAAGTGTATGTTGATTAGTAAAGGCAGCAGGTTTTTGAGTGGATCCTGATTTGCCTGTAAATATAAATGTAAATGTCAGCTAAATATCAGTAAAAAGACAATGTGGTTAAACTATTTATAGTATAAACTATTTCATCTTGGGATTATGATATTGCCCCTTTGAACTCAGCATGTAACGTTAATGCTGCTGTTAATTTTTCCTTTTAAGGCATCATACAGTTTGAACTAATTAATATTAGTCGGTTTTACACATTTTTGTAAGTAATTACATGTAAAATAATTGGTTATAATGTTTAATGTTTTTTAAAATACTGTAAATATATGCACAAGCCTGTGTTAAAATCAGATCAGGACAATTTGTGTATCAATACAGAATCTTTAAAAAAGAATTGTGATGAATTTTAGAAAATATTATTTTCCTTAATCTCTACCATCACTGACACCAGGACCATACTACATACAGCAATTTAAACACGGACATTATAGCAGAATGTACTAAAGTGTAGATGGCAATCAAGCGTCTGTGGTGTTGGGTGGTAGACAAGTTGCAAATCACCATATCTTCTGCTTTAATCACGTTTATCACTAGCCATAGACAGCCATAATAGCACAAGCACTTAAATACGAGAGAGCATGGGATTGTGTGTGTTGCCAAGGGTGCCATGTTGCAGCAGGAGGGGATATCTCTGCGGCCCCCAGATGATCACTCAACTCTCATTCCCTCCCTGGCATAAGGGGGTGTTTGTTCTGTTCCCAAACCTCTTTGCATTAATAGTGTATGAGTGTTCACTCACACAAAGCACGCAAAAGCCTGTGTTGAAACATTCTCTTTTCTGTCTTGCATGCTTTATAATAGAGAGATGGCTTTGATGGAGAAGGACATAGTACATTCATTTCTGAATTCAAATGCTTAGACTATGTTTGCTGTGACAGAGCCTATATATTTATATAGATTTCCCCCAGAATCTAACACTAATCTAATCTGCTGTACAGTATTAGTGTGATCAGCCTATTTGGAAGCTAGAAAATTTTGATGTGTCTCAATACACCTAATTAGACAAAAGAGAGATTTATATATTATTATATTAGTTTTATTTATTGGTGGATAGTGGAAACTATTAGTCTAGTATATTAATCATGTATAGTGAACATATTGCCATAAGCAGATTATTAAGAACAGGCTTTATGCAGTTTAGCATTCCCAGTGGAGTGCTTCTTGTTAGAAGCCTGGACATGGAAAATGCTGTAGCTCTTATGCTACTGCTGCTGTGGAAATGCTGTTTATTTCTGGAACTAACACATTTTTGTATAAATTACTCTAATCATCAGTGACTGACAAACAGTTTAGTGTTGTAGTATACAGTATGAGAAGAATAAATATGATTAGTACAACAGTTGACTTATTTCTTATACCACAGCGCTGCTGGATTCTCTATTCTAATTGGTCAGAGGTGTTGATTAATTTTCCAGCTCTAATAACAGTGGCAGCTGCAGTCCAATCCACAGAGTTATATTAATGTCCTGGATCTAAAATGTTATTGTTTCTGTAGAACCAGCTACCAAAAGATCTGTATGGTGGACAGGCCACATCAACAGATTACAGAACATGTGTAATTGCTGATATGGTGAATTATTTTGAGTAGACATTTATTTAGCGTTTTCGGTCTCCAGCATCAGTGGTTTGTATTAGTCAGAGGCACAGATATTCCTTTAAGTGTTCCTACACAGGAAAGTCTCGAACACGGAGTTATGTGAGAAGCTGCATTTTTTTCTTATTAACTTCAAGAAACAGAAAAAGAGAGAGGCTGACTGAGCAACGACTACATTATGTACTCTAATGTAAGGGAGAACAGGGACTAAACCATCTCTCGAATATTCCACAATGTAAACAGATAAAAGTATGATGCCACTTTTAGAAGGTAATAAAATGTTAACCTTTGCAATTTGCTGCAATGTAAGACTAATAAAACACTTTTATTTTTCTATAACAGCAGGCCTCATCATACTATATTCCAACAGTTTTAGCAAATTAAGAGTTTTTGACAGAAGTTAGAATTAAAGTTAGAGTTAGTCTGTTATTTATAAAAGGTAGTGTGGATTACATGCTTTGGAACCAAGAAGTTTAAAAGACAAAAGATTCAATTTCTTATGTTTATCTCTAAAAAAAAAAATTTTCTTGTACAATTCTATAGAAGCTCAAAGGGTCCCCTTGATGTACCTGTGGAACTTGATTTATTCCACATAATTCTTTAGTAAAAAATATTGCATGAGTTGTATTTTGTACATGGATCTAGTTGTGTACTGCTACTGGCAAAAAAAATATGCTTGCATTATGAAACCATGCTTTGAGTGTGTGTGTGTGAGACTGTTGATGTACCACTTGCCCCAAGCTACTGGTTTAAAAAGCTACATTGGTTAGCATAGGAGCAATAGACCACTGTGGTGCAGAAGTGTGTTCCCACTTGAAAATTCAATAAAATGATCTCACGTTCAGAAACCACTTGATCCTGGTCAGAGTTGCGGGGGATGCTGAACCTATTCCAAGAGTACTGGCTGTGAGGATAGAACCAGGACCTGATACACACACTCATTCACAATGCTAATCTGTCTACAAGGTGGAAGAAACCAGAGAACCTGAAAGAAACCAACAGGGACAGGAAAAGAACATGCACAGAGATGGTAATCTGAGCTCAGGGTCAAACAGGGAAGCCTGCAGTTGAGCAAGACTATCTGCTGTTTCACTGTGCCATTCCAACAAAATGCTATGCTAACTGTCATCTTATGCTAATGCTGTCATCTGCCCTCACTGTCCTTGACCATAAAGCAGCATTTCAACCACAAGACTATCCTGTCCACCCTCAACAGTTTTGGAATTAGTGGAGCTGCATGGCAATTGTCTGCTTCCTACGTAGAAGGTCATTCATATCAGGTGACGTTGAGGCGATTGACATCTACTCCATGCAGACTCTCCACTGATGTCCCACAAGCCTCAGTACTTGATCCTCTTCTTTTCTCCCTCTATACTCATTTTCATGGCAGCATTATATCCTCACATGAGTTCCAATACCACTATTACTTTGATGAGACTCAACTCAGTTTCTCTTTCCCTTCTTCAGATGCTATTTCTGCTTGGATCTCTGCATGACTGGTAGACACATCATCATGAATTCCAGCTCATCAGCAGAAACTAAATCCTAGCAAAACCGAACCACTGGTCATCCCAGGTGATTCATCCCCAGAACAGGATGTTATGATCTCTCTTGACAATTTGATGATCTCCCCTTCAGCCGCTGCATGCAACCTTGGGGTAACCATGGACAATCAACTGTCTTTTATTCTTGCATGTTGCTAATTTGACATGACATTCTGTTGGTATCTCCTTTACATTATCATAAGGATTCTGCCATTTTATACACAGGCCATTTGGGTGCTTGTTCAGTCACTTGTAATTTGAAGATCGGACTATTCACACTCTGTCCTTGCAAGTCTGACTCTGAATGCAATTCAATATCTACAAATGATCAAAATTCAGCTGCACAACTTGTTTTCAACCTTTCAAAGTTCTTCCACACCATCCCTTGCTGCGCTCCCTCCACTGGCATCCAGTAGCTTCACACTTCAGATTCAAAACACTGATGCTTGCCTATAAAGCCAAAAACAGACCAGCACCCTCTTACCTCAAAGCTCTCATCACTTCCCCTATTGTGCCTCGCTCTCTCAGATCTTCATGCACTGCTCGACTGGTCCAACCATCTCTTAGGGTACAAGGTAGGTTTGCATCAAAAGTCTTCTCTGTTCTGACAGCTTGGTAGTGGAATGAACTTCCCCTAGATGTCAGAAGAGCCGAATCTCTGGCTGTCTTCAAACGATGTGTGAAGACCTTTCTATCTCTTAATGAAATACTTAAACTAGCACTGGTTTTATATAAACAAAAAAAAATGTGTGTGCTCTTCTTATATTTTCTCCCAACAGAGTTTTAGACTGATGGTATTATTAGTCTGTGACCTAGTGAAGCAGTTTTCACTAGGTCAAAGCACTTTTTCACGTTGCTCTGAATAAGGGCATCTGCCAAATGCCATAAATGTACAATGTAAAATGTAAATGATATGTAGTATAAATATTTGGATAATGTACTAGAAATTTTGAAAACATTCTGAACTTTTTTCTCTCAGCTGCCATAACACAACTATGTTGTGGAAATGGAGGGGGCCTGCTAATGTGAGATAGGAGCTAGAATTGTAGGTTGGACGGTTCTTTTGTGCTGTGTAGTGAGGTAAAATGTCATTTCCATTCAAGGCATGTGGAAAACAATTTTAGATTTAAATTTTATTACACCAAACTACAAACTCCCTGGCGCAGGAATACTCTGTCCTGCACATTTTAGAGTTTCCACTGTTCTAAAATATTCACTCTAACTTAGGACGGGTTGCTAATTAGCTGATTTGCTACATCAGGGGTAGCACAATGCTGCAGCTGGTAATGTTGCTGCCTCACTGCTCCTGGGTCACTGGTTCAATACTGATTTTGGGTTACCGTCTGTGCAGACTTTCTGTTTCTGTATGTTCACCTGTCTCTGTGTGGGTTTCTTTCCACTTCCCAAAAACATGCCAATAAGTGGATTGGGTAAGATAAATTGCCCAGGATGTGATTATGTATGTGCATGGTGCCTTGCATCTGATAGGCATCACAACAAGATCTATTCCAGTCAGACTTCAGATATCGTTTCAACAAAGATGACACAAGTTAACCTGAGTGTGTTAGAACAGGGAATACATTAATATGTGTAAGACAGGGTGAGAGAGCTAGGGTGTCATCTAGGACCAGTGTAAGCAGCCTATGGTGTAGTTTAGTAGTTCATAACCCTAACTTTACCATGCTCTTTGCATCTTGATATTATTTAGATATATAGATATATAGATAGATAGATAGATAGATAGATAGATAGATAGATAGATAGATAGATAGATAGATAGACAGACATACAGACAGACAGATAGATAGATAGATAGATAGATAGATAGATAGATAGATAGATAGATAGATAGATAGATAGAACTTTATATGTAAACACAGCATGTGATATATATATGTAAACATACGTACAGTAAATAAATAAAATAAAGTCTATAAGATGCACTAAATAAAATAGTGCAGATGTATGTGAAGCACAATATGTGTAGAGAATGAGGAGTATAAAAAATACAATATGTAATATGTACATTGTATGTATAATTGTACAGAAGTTATATACAGTATATATGTATTTATTTATATATGTATTTTTACTGTGTTCTAACGGTGCATTGTAGAGTTCCTAGAAAAAAAAAGCTGTCCCCGAACCTGCTGGTTCAGTTCAGTAGATCCACGTCGACTTAATGATCTGCTAAGTTCTGTCAGAGGAGGAAAAACGGAAGAACGAGGGCACTCCAGGACCAGGTTTAGGAAGCACTGGTTTAGCGGCGTCTTTGCAGCGCCCTCTAGCGGACACGTGCGTCAGCGCAGCCAGGATCGAGGCTCTGCCCCCTTTTCCGCCAGCCAGAGCCGCATTCCAGCCCGTTCATTACGGCAGGGAGCCGAGCTAGCACGCGCTCACCACGGCGACACGCTCTCGAGGTTTGAGGGAATTTTAGCTATGGCGAGGACGTGCACTCCGAGGATCACTTAAAAGAAAGTAAGTTAATCACAGCGTCATTCTGTGTTTGTTATACAACGGTAGAGGAGTGTGAAACACGGGGTCGATGAGAAATCCGAGTGCTTTCGTATGGAGAGTTTGGTTAGTAGGAGGCTCTTCATTCGGTGTGTATGAGCGCGCGCTCTCTCGCCTGCATTGCTCTCGTGGATTGTGTGTGTTTAATGCGTACGACCTTACACACACAGTACATATATGTATTTATATCCGAAACTTTTACAATGCGCCACTGCTACTAAAGGTGAAGTTGTTACTTTTAGTGATTGGAGGTGGTTAACGCATGAAATCCTCTGCATGCAGCCAGTGAGTTGAGCTCGAGCGGAATGTTGGTCACGTTGCATGGAGTGTTGAGAGAAAGGCATGCAACTCGTAATCCGGTCTCCTTTGGTGTGTCTGTGTGTGGACATCAATCTGTATCGCATCTAACATGTAAAATGGTTTAAAACGCGACCTTTATATTTCATGCTGTTGGGTTTCAGGTGTGTTTTATAAACTACTTACACACCTAACAACACAGGGCTCGTGGATACATTGCACATTGCAGAGGAGACATCAGTCAAGCAAGAATTACTGTGCAAGAGAAAATAAGAAAGATGAAAAGGAAACTCCCGAAGGTGGTGGAGAGAGAGAGAGTGTGTGTATGTGTAGGAGAGAGAGTGTGTGTGTGCGCGCAGTGCTTGTTGAGAATATTGCTATGGGAATGCTCTCCTCTCCAGCTGAACACTTCTTGTGGCCATATGTTGTCTGAAGGGGCTTTTCCCCCCCTTTATAACCGCCCTCCCTACAACAGACTCTCTTACTTAACCCGACTGAACGGAGAAGTTCCCTCAATGGGTTTCTCATTGCTCTGAAAATAAATACCGACATTATTTCTTCAGTTTTAGACAGATTGCGGGTGCACGAGCCTGCGGTGCGGGTGCACGAGGACTCTGTAGGTTAAAACAGCCCGAGTTGTATTTCAGAGCATTTCTGGAGATTTAAAGTGCTTCACCTTGTACACTCTATCTCGGGAGATTTAGGAAGAATTAACACGTGCCACGTATATAATTAGGATGTGAGATATCAGCGCGAGACGGATGGAAACAACAGTAAAAAGAAAAAAGGGGGAAAAGTTCCATAAAGGTCGCGTGAGGGTGGTTTTGTCCGCGCCGCTGCGCTTTTCTAAGCCCTTTCAGCCATTCAGGTCGCTGTGAAGCGCGTTCACTCTCTCACGCTGCATGTTTAATGAAACACAGGCGTTGAAAACCGATTGGCTTCGACATGTCGGCCTCCTGTTCGGTGCCTCCTGCCCGAGCGGCTCTTGTCCCCGCGCTCCGGCCGCCATTCACACAGGGACGGGGGAAAGAAAGCGCGCGCGCTCATGCGTGACTGAACGGTCTGTTGTGTGTGAGGCACGAGACTAACGGAAATCTCTCGGTGGTCACGGAGGACAAAAACAAAACAAAAAAACCCGGGCTCGGGTTAGCAGCGCGATTTAGACACGTCCTCTAAAAGAAGCTTGAAATGAGATTCAGGCCGCGTCGCGCCGATTACAGCGAGACTTCAGCATCCACAAGCGTAATTGGTGTGGTCAAGACGTCTGAGAGAGAAAGTCATTAATGTCCGCATCCTGCCATATTAGCGCTGCTTTAAGCTTGAACTCCGGGTACGGACAGTATGTAGGATAACGTGTGAAGTTTCTACAGAAGACGGTCCGACGCGCGCGCATGCGCACAGCCGCTGATCGCTGGCCACGGTGTCGAGGCTCAACAGCCGCCAAACGCTAACTAACCGCCGGCAGAGCCTGAGATTATCACCGGCCAAAACTCCTTCATCTCTGTGACACAAGAAAATGATTGGAAAGAAATTGCTCAAGTGGGACGTGATTACGGTGAAACAGAGAGATGGGCATTGCTGTAAATTGGTCACAAAGGGAGAAGATTAGGTTTTTGTTTTGACTCAGGCCTAAATGCTTATGAGAGGAAAAATGACACGTTGTGGGCGAAATGAAGGTTATTGTGTTTTCTTCCCTCTGACACTTTCTCTATCAGACCCTAAGTTCCGGCCTCCAGAGCTGATTTCAGTGGCTGACAATCTGTGTCCGAAAAGTTAGTTCATGAATTAACTGGTTGCTGCAAAGTCTCTTTGGTTGGTGGCTGTGCTGGTGTGTGTGTGTGCTGGTGTGTGTGTGTGTGTGCGCTGGTGTGTGTGTGTGCGCTGGTGTGTGTGTGTGCGCTGGTGTGTGTGTGTGCGCTGGTGTGTGTGTGTGCGCTGGTGTGTGTGTGTGCGCTGGTGTGTGTGTGTGCGCTGGTGTGTGTGTGTGCGCTGGTGTGTGTGTGTGCGCTGGTGTGTGTGTGTGCGCTGGTGTGTGTGTGTGCGCTGGTGTGTGTGTGTGCGCGCTGGTGTGTGTGTGTGCGCTGGTGTGTGTGTGTGCGCTGGTGTGTGTGTGTGCGCTGGTGTGTGCGCTGGTGTGTGTGCTGGTGTGTGTGCTGGTGTGTGTGCTGGTGTGTGTGCTGGTGTGTGTGCTGGTGTGTGTGTGTGTGTGTGTTCTGCTGGTGTGTGTGTGTGTGTGTGTGTGTGTGCGTGCTGCTGGTGTGTGTGTGCCGGTGTGTGTGTGCCGGTGTGTGTGTGCCGGTGTGTGTGCTGTGCGTGTGAGTGTGTGCCGGTGTGTGTGCTGTGCGTGTGGGGGTGCGCGTGTGTGCTGTGCGTGTGGGGTGTGTGTGTGTGCTTGCCTGCCTTATGTGGGAGTCAGATCTTGGCAAGATGGCTGCTGTTACGGCTGGCTTGATTGGCAGACATTTCTAACTGCTATGACAGTGTCCTCCTTCAAGCATTACTCTCTCCCTAGACTTCCTCCTCCTCCTCCTCCTCTTCCCTCACTTTACTGCACACACAGCCCCAAAACTCCCAGTTGTCACATTCTGTGCTTTGTATTTTGCTATTTCAGTTTGTTTAGTTCGCTTTGTCTGTATATGAGTCTAGCTCTCATACAGTTATCTTCTTATTAAAATCAGGACCGAATGAAACAAACAAACATCCAAACAGTCAAGTACAGAAAAGTTATAGCTTTGTTTTTATCTAAAACAGCACTAGCCATAGGCCACTTAATCTTTTATAAAGTATATAAGGACATAAATACAGAAGATCGTTCACCTAACAGGTACAAACTCCAGTGTGCTTCTTACAGGCGCCATGATTTAAACAGTAGCATCACTGCCACCTATTTACTGGGAAATGTACTTAATGCAATTACTTTTGCTGCTTGTAGACATAATTCTTAAATTGTACTGACCAGTTAGTTCTTTATCTGCTCTCACCAACATTGTCATTAATTCATTTAGTTAATTAAAGTAGCCAAAAATCCAAGCCAAGTAATTGTGCAGTTCTACATCTGTGTTTCTCAGCTTTGGTTCTGGAGGTTGTGTGAGGTCAAGGTTATTTTTTGCTGGAGGGCTAAAGTAAGTAGGTAGTAAAGCTGGAGAAGGGAAAAGAGGAATCTGTGCGTTATATAACATGAGTGTATTCCATGATCTGAAGGTATATTCTTGTTAGCATCATAATATGGGAAATTAGCTTAATGAGGGTGAACAGAATGGGGCAGATTACGTCTAAATAGCTAACGTTCAAGAGAGAGTTCAGAGAAAATGTTAAACTACTGCTAGCAAAATCTAAAAACTTCTGTTGCTGCTGTTAGAGGACGTGTGCACATTTCCCCATGTAACCTACAAGCCCACTTGGACTTTTATTTAAAAAATAATAATTAATAAGTAATAAGTGCCACATTACTTCATATGGTGGTAGAACCATCCCAAGAAATCAAATGGAATGACCAAAATGTTAAAATTAAAAGATGAATAAATGGATCAAAAATCAAAACAGTTGTATTGTATTTCCTGATTAATATTAATATAAGCACTTAATATTTCTAAAAAATAGCATTAGACACTGTTCGTCATTTTATAACAGACGAATACAGGAGAACAGGAAAATAAGTGCGTTGACTATTAAATTGAAACTGCTTATAATCTTTTTTTCCCCCCAATAAAAGGCTTATTGCTCACTTTGTCGTTATAATGTAAATATGTAAATAACACTGCTGATAAAAGGAAAAGTGCCAGTGAAAAGCCTATTACAAGTGAATTAATTATTTTGTTATTCCAACAATAAAGAGAGCGCAAGTTGTAAAATAATGCATTTTATTGGATGTGAAGATGATGCATTCTTACATAAATTACTTTAATCACCAATGGGTTCCTACTGTTTTTATTAAGCTAACCAAAATTTAGAAGCCATGCACAAAATTATTTTTTTGAATAAATTCACCTCATATGTGATCAGGAGTAAGTAGATATTGAAGACGAATGAATGCAGTCCTTATTTATACGAGTAGTTCGAAAGTTAAAGCCAAAATCTGTAGTATGTACTAGGTTTGTGACAGTGAACAAATAGATTAATCAGCTTGAACAGATTCATGTTTTAACCAAATACAAATAGGATATTTCTCATTGTTGGGCAAGTAGACTGACATAAAGCTACGAAAGCGCAGATTCATTAATGTGAATGCAAGTCGCTTAGTGATACATTTACTGTTTGTTCATTCTTCCATAAATGCCTGGTCCAGGCTGTCACAAAGAAATGAGACTACTAATTTGTTAATATTTTGGAGAAACGGAACTAATTCTGGGGGGCACGGTGGCTTAGTGGTTAGCACGTTCTCCTCACACCTCCAGGGTTGGGGGTTCGATTCCCGCCTCCGCCTTGTGTGTGTGGAGTTTGCATGTTCTCCCCGTGCCTCGTTTCCTCCCCGTTTCCTCCGGGTACTCCGGTTTCCTCCCCGGTCCAAAGACATGCATGGTAGGTTTATTGGCGTCTCTGGAAAATTGTCCGTAGTGTGTGATTGCGTGAGTGAATGAGAGTGTGTGTGTGCCCTGCGATGGGTTGGCACTCCGTCCAGGGTGTATCCTGCCTTGATGCCCGATGAGGCCTGAGATAGGCTCCCCGTGACCCGAGGTAGTTCGGATAAGCGGTAGAAGATGAGTGTGAGAGTGAGAAATACTATTTGTTTGAGATTCCAGTTAAGGCCACGTCCACTCCAGGGTCAAATCCAGCTACAGACGTGAATATTAGGAGCACTAAAATGATCCCGTTATATAGATGGTGGCATTGTTTTACGCCTGGTATGTGCACAACCTGTATGGAAATTGGTGGAGTTTTATGAAGGGAAGGTTGATGCTGTACTGACAGATCTGGAAGTTGATAGTAAGTCCTTTGATGGCATGTGATGAAGCATGTCAGGGTTTATACTCAGCCAGGGAAAGTACCATGATAAAGCCACAACGTGAGAATGTCTACCGTCTTCAGGTGTGGTAGCTGACCTGATAACATATTACGTGTAATCTAAGAAGCTGCCAGATGCACTTTGGTTCACCGAGGAAAGGAATGTGAAAACAATATAGTGCACGGTGTTGTGGAGAACTCAGCACATGGAATGTTATCTTCGGTCAACATGTGGTAGTGAAAATGAGTAAATAAAAAGGCATGATGCTTTGTATTTGGTGTTTTTGTTTTGAACTATTCTGGACGTCATCAAATAAAATGAAAATATTCTATGATGTATTCAGGATGTATCCCGGTCTCATGTCCAGTATTCCTAGGAATATCAGCGCTGAACACATCAAATGTTAGTGTAGATGAATGAATGAATGAATATTTTGTCAGTTTCTAAGGAAAGCTGGCACTTGTTTTCAGATCAGTGTTAAAACTTTTTGCAGAGCAGCTTGATTACCAAGTCTAATCTATATTTTGCACGATTAATTAGGTCACAGTTAAATTTATATACAGGGACTGTGATAAACTGTAATTCTTATTGAATTTATCTTCCCGTTCAGCTCCTAGCATACAATCTAATATTGGTAGTAATACTGTGAGGTGTGAGCAGCTCATCATTATAGCAGATGTGTATGGAGAAGCTACCCCTCTCTCTCTCTCTCTCTCTCTCTTTCTTGTCCTTAGGCATGTGGTGATATTAAAAAGCATTTAAGAGGACTGCTGTTTCCAGTGTGAAGTGCTGGGTCATAAAAAGCAAACAAGAGTTCTCTAACACACGCATGAACACCCGCGTCCACATGTGTATAACGCCAACTGTGCTTGTCCCTGAGGCGCTCGCTATGCAGGGAGATTGACCTCCCATGAGGGAGCACGTTCAAAAACACCAGCGCTCTTCACACTCTCTCTCTCTCTTTCTTTCTTTCTCACACACACACACACACACACACAGAGAGCGAGAGAGAGCGCAAAAGCCTTATGATCATTTTATACACAAACAAGCTGAATGGACAGGTTATGTGAAACACAGCAGCTTTTACAGTGTGGTGACTGTGAAAGAATTTAGCCTTTGCTACAATAACACATTTATTGTACGGTGCTCTGCAGTGCAGAGGCCCTGAAAAGGGCTGCTTTCACAATACCATGTAAAATAAACATGCGTAACTAAGACAAGCTAGGATCCACAACACTGCAAGCTGTTTGCTAGAACAAAAACGCTCTTGGGTGAAGGGTTCAGTGTTGGAGAAGTGCCTATGTGTAGGACAGAGCTTTGGGTACCTGTGCCAGCTCACCTGCTGCCATGACAGCACTCATAGTAGGGTATATATTATTAATCCCCGACCTCCTCCTCCTCTGTTATTTTTATGTGTTACACATTTTGCCATTCTTCAAAAGACTGTAGTCCAGCAGTGTTTGAGGAAATATCTGTTTGAAGTCCATTTGTATGAGAGAGGGCTTGAGGAATGGACACTTCTGGGGTTCAGCTATCAGCACTCAGGAGCGGTGATTAGATTTATAGATGGAGTGCACTTGATTTCAGCTGTTGAGTAGTTTTGTTAAAACTATTTGGTTTAAATTGTTGGAAGGGTTCAGGGTGCAGAGTGACTGCAGCACTAGTGCTTAAACACATGCCTTAAACACACAAGTGTGTGTGTGTGTTGGAGGGGGGTGTTAAAGAAGAGAGGGATGTGCTTAAGAGAAGATTCAAAAGGAGAGAAGAACAAATGTCAAAGTTGAAGAGATGACAGGCTGTTTGAGAGCGTGTGTTTGCGTGTGTGTGTGTGTGTGTGTATTCAACATTGATTGAGAGACTGCTCTCTATTGTTTCTGGTGGTATTTTATGCTTTTATTTTAATTCTTTTATTTATTCGATAAAACTGCTTTTATTTATTTATTTATTTATTTATTTATTTATTTATTTATTTATTTATTTATTTCCATGATCTCCCTCTACCACTTGACCAGGTCTGAAGAAAGAGTTTTGCTAACTAGGGCATTGAATTGAATTTAATTTTGTACTAAATTTATTTTAGAGACCAAAAGGCATTCATGTTCAAATTTTTTTTAACCTTCTCATTGTTACTGTGTCATTAAGACTTGAGACCAACGGAGCCTGATTTGATAAGTTCAGTTGAGAGCCAGATGAGAGAGCTCTTTCTTGCTACCTGCAGCATTTCTATTACAGCCCTGTTTACTCAAACGTATCATTATCTCAAGACTGTTTAGTGTTTTTATTGTTCAGATTGCAAATTCAATTTGGATTTCTGCTGCTTTGGAGATTAATTTAAACACCATATATCTGAGCTTCTGGGTGGTTTACGAGTCATCAGTAAAAAAAAATACTAAAATAAAATAAAAAATTGGTCTTTTTGGCGACAGCGACTGGATTTGTGACATAACCCATAAAACGCTTTGGCACGTGATTTAATTGGAAAATAATCAGTGACTGAGAGGTGTGAAGCCCAAACCACTCTCTGAACTACCTCGTCCTGAGCTAAAGTTTTTTGCCAGTTTGCCAATGGCTACATTTTTTAAATTAAAGACAACTTTTTGAATCTATTTATAGCTAGCTTTAATGTAGTGGAGTGTCTAAGAGACAGGTTAATTCCTGCTATTACTCACTTTTTAGCAGCTATAAACACTCACTCCCTCAGCAAGCTCTGTTCTCTATCTGCATGCAGTTTAACTACAGCTCCATCCAGCCTGAAGACCTTCCTGTCTTTTTAGTTACAGCTTCACCTCTGTGTGTTACGAAGCCCTGATGCTGGAAACTCCTTCCAAAAATGCTAAATAAATGTCTACCTCAACGCCGTTTGGTTTCATGAGGCGGGATTGTTTTTTTACGGAATAAGTGCACAGGAAGGATTTTGCGATCATGAGAAGGGACAGTGTTTAAAATGGCCGACTTCCTGATCGGTACGCTGACAATAACTAGAGAGCTGATTGAGATGCAGTCGATCAATTCACTGATCAAAACAAGCTGGATTGACAGTTTAAGGTAGTACAAGTTCATATAGTTACTGTTTTAAGTAATTAGCGCTTATTAGATTTCTGCTCGTAGAAATGCTACTGGGTTCCAGCCGTCTTAGTTTTTTGGCAAAAGTTATTACACTTATTTATACTGTTTAACTGGATGTTACTCATGTTCATGAAAAATAAGAACGGCCGAGTGCACTAAGAACACGGAGGGCCGATTTGCAGTGCTACAGAATCATTGTGTTTTGAAATATCGAAAGCTGCTAGCTTCTAACTTTCGGCTTCTCCTGTTCGAAGCGGTTTCAGTACCCAGCCCGAACAGTAACACGCTTCAGTGCTGAATCACCATAACTCACAATAGCACACAGCAGAAAGCTCTATTCATCCTCTCAACCAGCCCTCCACCGATCTTCTCCATCGTTAACTATCCTTTTTTTATTCCTACAACATCATAATGGCTTGATCCAGGTCTCAGTTTTAGTCGAGGTGTCTATGTGGGATGTGTCCCAGGTCTCAAAATTGATCAGTAAGCGAGTGCTTGATCTTATCTCCAGAATGAGTGCACGCCATTACAACATCAGCACACGCTCCCAGCCATGGTTTCACATGCTATCTCATTTGGAATCTCGGGTACACTCTCTCTCTCTCACACACACGCTCTCTCCCTCCACAATGATCTCTGTTGTGCACTGTTGTGCACTTCTCCTGCAGTGTGGAGCGAGTCTTGAAGTGAATAATTCAGCAGCTTGACTCCAGCGTGGGAATGCTGCGAGCTCACCAGTGGCCTCTTCTGTAGCAGACAGACTGATAGAAACCTGCTGAAATGTGACAGATGCAAACCTCATGGCTATGAATAACCAAATCAATTGAGCATGCATATGATTACGCACTGGAATAGTGACAGAGTGAGAATGATGCACAGCATTAATTTGCTCCAAACGCTTCATTCAGTAATGGATCGTATCTCAAATTCGGAATTCCAGCTATTATCTGCATGTATAGCAATTACAAAGCCACCTCTAGATATCCGTTCTGTCTGAAAGGAATTCACTGGCTCATTAGTGATGTCACCGGTTGCCAAGGTGTTGGCCTGGTATTTAGGCGAGGTGAAAGGTCATTGTTTTGGCTCTGACTAATGAAGCACACACGACTGGGTGTGTGAACACGCCTTCTTTAGGGTTCTTTGGGACTTTTTGGAGCTGTGCACGTGTGCACGATCACAGTCACTATTCGCCCGGTTGTTGATTCACGCGCAGTCTGGAAGTAGCCCTGGCTGGAGCGTGTGGAGCTCCAGATGCCTTTCTCTCTTCATTTATTTAGCTTGTCTGCAGAGTTAACTGGCAGCTCTTCCTGCAGTATGCTTTAAGCTTGCCCACTCACAGACCTTTACATATGGGCTAGCGTGTGTGTAGGAGGATAAAGAGTGTGTGTGCACATAAGAGTAGAATATATATCTGGATAATAATCCTATTTAGTCTATCTAAGAAAATATATGTTTGTGTACATTTAAAAAAAAAAAAAAAAACTCCTTAATGTCCTTCTGGTGCTCAAATTACATTCTAGCTGTCTACTGCAGACGTAATCCAGCGCAATCTCAACGCCGTTTATGTCAGGGTTATGACACGTTTAATCTACAACTCCTGCCTTTTACATTATCTAGGTCCAATCTCCTAGCTTCTTATTAGAACAGATTCATGGAGGTGGGTTGGGGGGGGGTCCATATAGACAGGGAGGGAGAGA